>NC_068937.1:25293130-25596541 GCF_016801865.2 Culex pipiens pallens
AATGGAGCCTAACATTTCAAAAGGGCACATAACTTTAGTAAACAATAGTGTATCCCTTTCCCTCAAATGACAGTTTACATAAGGTGTGAAAGGGACACACTCTTGTCGAAAAAAGTTATGTGCCCTAATGAAATGGAAAGCACGAAATATCTAATGTTTGAAATTTAAAAATGAACGAAAAAATATGATTTTCATACAACTGAGAAGCCTGTGTGTGCTATGATTTGATAACGAAATTGCTTTTTCATTGTTTATTGAAAAAATGAAAAAAACATGTATTTGTATAAATTTCAACTTTTTTGATTTTGTTCAGGATAGTATTCTAAAAGAAACAAGTGGATCAATCAAAACTTGCAATCTCTCAGAAAACTCAGAAGAAAATTCTCTTTCTCTCTCTCACGCTTAAAATACCATAATACTGAGCCAAGAAAGAGCAAGGCCGTTTACTTTCACGCGATGCCAAGTCGCTTAGTGGTGAGAGAGATACATGGATGTTATTCTTATATTAGAGCCAATTTGCCCGATTTGCATGGATATCAAACTGGGATTTGTTAAGTGTCTTGAATTGTTCGTTTAGGTGTGGTTAATTGAACGCAGGGTGGTTGTCTGTGATCAAATAAGGTATTATTATTATTATTTTTATATTTAATTTCAAATACACTCAAACCCCGGTGGTTTGACACCAACTGTTGTCAAACGAACGGGGTCACTTTTTAGTTTGACACCCCTTTTACACGGAGTTCACACACACTACCAAACGTTTGTTTTGATAGTGTGCGTGAGCGCCGTGTAAAAAGTGACAGTTCGTCACTTTTTAGTTTGACTTTGACCAACCAACGGGGTACAAACTAAAAAAGTGTCAAACGAAAAAGTGACCAACCACCGGGGGTTGAGTGTATTTATAATAAATTGTAACAAAAAAAATTAAAATTGCTAATGGTATACAAAATTTTGCTTGTTAATGAAGGAAAGTAATGGGGTTATATTCAAAATCTCTATTTCACTCTTTTCAAGACTATCTGCAACTTTTTTTTAATGTTTTTCGGAGTCGGAAAAGAAAATTGGGTCCTAAAATGAAGGCTTAGATTGCTAATGTTATTGTTTACAGCGATAAAGCTTATTTTTCTTAGTACAATGACCCTTTGTACGACACACAAAGAGTTTAAAATGGATTTTTAAATCAATTTTGAAAAATTAACCTCGCGGTCCTTCTTGACAGAAAAGCTCCTACTTGACAGTTCGTTCCAAGAGGACCATAGTTAATCCATCGATAAAATGTTGTCTTGTCAAAAAAAAATTTGCATTAAAATGAAAAAAAGTGAGCAGAAATGGTTTTTAATCGTGATTTTTACCGTTGTACATAAAAATTGACAAAGGGCTTTAGTACCGAATTGTTGATTTTTTAGAATAACATATTTAAACCATTTAAAAGATATAAATAATATATAAAAAATAGCCTTTTTATTTTTTATATACTGATATTATTTTTCGATTTTATTTTTGTTCTGCAGTTTTTTTTAAAGATACAATAAAACAAAGTGTTCTTTTTTTGCCTTTTAGCTGTTTTTGAATACCCTGACTCAATTAGTTTTCAGAAACACCCAAAAAGCTAAAATAAAAACCTATCTAAAACAAAATGGAATTCTCCACGAAACGCGGAAGTGTCCATATCAGCAGATATTTTTTCCGACTTTCAAAGATTTTCTCAGCTACCTGAAAACAAATATTTTAGAGTTGGACAAACATATGCACTATTTCAAAAAATCAAAAATTTACTATGCAAATTTGATATGCTTTTAGAAATTATTTCATTTTCAATCGTTTTGAAAAAGTGATCTAGTTTAAATTCACATCTTCTTGAATTATTTTTGTCCATGCTTCTCCATGTCTCAAAAGTTTTTATAAACAAAAAATACGGTTTTTGGTAATTTCGCATTGTGAAATAAAAGTTATTTCAAAATTTGGTTAATTTTGACAAAGAACTTTGTCTTAGGGCTCTATACAAGGGTAGCAATCCAGATTTTTCGCGAAGCGAAATGTAACGCGTGGAAGCAAATTTTCGAAAAAAGTGCAAGATTTCAAACGATTGTATCTTTTTTCCCTCTCGACCAATTTGAACGTTTTACCCACCAAACGAAAGGGGAAGACTTACTTAATGATCTTAAAACATGTTTATTACAGTACTTATTTATTTAAGTACTTAAAAGTTAACATAAAACTACTAAAGAATAGCGAACGCTGATTGGTCAAGCGCAACCTTTCCCGAACACATTAATCAGATTCAAGTATCTAGCACTTAGCAAATTTTGCCTTGCCTCCTCCTTCCGTGGAACTGTCACGCGAGAATGTAGCACCATGGTTGCAACATGCCGTGCGATACTATTTAAGTTAGCACTTAGCCTCAGACAAATTCAGTGCCTACCGAGGTTTCATCCGAAGCGGACCTCGCGTTGGTTGTTTAAATGCTCACACATACATAATTTTCGGATCGTCGACGAGCCAACAAAACTCGGCTCGGTCGGTCCTGAAAAGTCATTCTATTGCTGGACGTCGACGAGAACACATCAGAAGCAGATGGCCTGGTGGCCCGGTAGCAGACGGCCTGGAGGTCTGGGAGCAGATGGCTTGGAGGCAAGGACCAGCTAAGACATGGTAGTCGCGGGAGTCGATCATTGGAACTGGCCACCACCTGGACTGGAGTGGCCGGAGGCCCCAGGGATGTTCCGATGGGGGGACATTTTCCAGACCGTAAGAGTTGGGGCAATATGGGTATCAAACTTTATGGTTTTTGCTACTGGACATGAAATTTGACATTTCGGCAGTAGTGGCCACAATCCGGAGTGGCCGGAGGCCCCGCGGATGTTCCGATGGGGGGACATTTGTCGGACCGTAAGAGTTGGGGCAATATGGGTATCAAACTTTATGGTTTTTGATACTGGACATGAAATTTGCCATTTCGGCAGTAGTGGCCATAAACCGGAGTGGCCGGAGGCCCCGGGGATGTTCCGATGGGGGGACATTTGCCGAACCATCAGAGTAGGGGCAATATGGGTATCAAACATTATGGTATTTGATACTGGATATGAAATTTGACATTTCGGCAGTAGTGGCCACAATCCGGAGTGGCCGGAGGCCCCTCGGATGTTCCGATGGGGGGACATTTGCCGAACCATAAGAGTAGGAGCAATATGGGTGTCAAACTTTATGGTTTTTGATACTGGATATGAAATTTGACATTTCGGCAGTAGTGGCCACAATCCGGAGTGGCCGGAGGCCCCGCGGATGTTCCGATGGGGGAACATTTGCCGGACTATAAGAGTTGGGGTAATATGGGTATCAAACCTTATGGTTTTTGATACTGGACATGAAATTTGACATTTCGGCAGTAGTGGCCACAATCCGGAGTGGCCGGAGGCCCCGAGGATGTTCTGATGGGAGGACATATGCCGAACCATAAGAGTAGGGGCAATATGGGTATCAAACTTTATGGTTTTTGATACTGAATATGTAATTTGCCATTTCGGCAGTAGTGGCCATAAACCGGAGTGGCCGGAGGCCCCGGGGATGTTCCGATGGGGGGACATTTGCCGAACCATCAGAGTAGGGGCAATATGGGTATCAAACATTATGGTTTTTGATACTGGATATGAAATTTGACATTTCGGCAGTAGTGGCCACAATCCGGAGTGGCCGGAGGCCCCGCGGATGTTCCGATTGGGGGACATTTTCCAGACCGTAAGAGTTGGGGCAATATGGGTATCAAACTATATGGTTTTTGATACTGAATGTGAAATTTGACATTTCGGCAGTAGTGGTCACAATCCGGAGTGGCCGGAGGCCCCGGGGATGTTCCGATGGGGGGACATTTGGCGGACTATAAGAGTTGGGGTAATATGGGTATCAAACATTATGGTTTTTGATACTGGACATGAAATTTGACATTTCGGCAGTAGTGGCCACAATCCGGAGTGCTGGAGGCCCCGGGGATGTTCCGATGGGGGGACATTTGCCGGACCGTAAGAGTTGGGACAATATGGGTATCAAACTTTATGGTTTTTGATATTGGACATGAAATTTGACATTTCGGCAGTAGTGGCCACAATCCGGAGTGGCCGGAGGCCCCGCGGATGTTCCGATGGGAGGACATATGCCGAACCATAAGAGTAGGGGCAATATGGGTATCAAACTTTATGGTTTTTGATACTGGATATGAAATTTGACATTTCGGCAGTAGTGGCCACAATCCGGAGCGGCCGGAGGCCCCGAGGATGTTCCGATGGGGGGACATTTGCCGAACCATAAGAGTAGAGGCAATATGGGTATCAAACTTTATGGTTTTTGATACTGGATATGAAATTTGACATTTCGGCAGTAGTGGCCACAATCAGGAGTGGCCGGAGGCCCGGGGATGTTCCGAGGGGCGGGGGGACATTTGCCGTACCATAAAAGTAGGGGCAATATGGGTATCAAACTTTATGATTTTTGATACTGGATATGAAATTTGACATTTCAGCAGCAGTGGCCACAAACCGAAGTGGCCGGAGGCCCCGGGGATGTTCCGATGGGAGGACATTTGCCGAACCATAAGAGTTGAGGCAATATGGGTATCAAACTTTATGATTTTTGATACTAGATATGAAATTTGACATTTCAGCAGAAGTGGCCACAATCCGAAGAGGCCGGAGGCCACGGTGATGTTCCGATGGGGGGACATTTGCCGAACCATAAGAGTAGGGGCAAAATGGGTATCAATTTTTATGGTAATTATGAATCTAGTGAATCTTGGGAAATTTGGACCAGACAATGTAATCGAAAATTTCAACAACCATCTTGCAAAGTTCTTTGTCATACTGGTCATGTGTAACATAACCACCTGCACCTTTTTTTAAGGCGTGTAACATTTTAACTGAATTTGCCTCATCATTAGTTACAACCACAGACAACTGTGCTACAACTATAACAGGAAATCGATCAGAAAATTCTTTACCAAGATTGATTGATTGATTGTTTTTTTATTTGACAGAAAAATGCTGAAAGAAAAAAAAATGTTTCTTTTCAATGTGCAATACATATTAAGTAGATAACATGTCATTGAAAATTAAACACGCAGAAAAGTGTTTTGTAGAATCAGCCTGTACGAGGTTTGTTTCAACAAAAATTTTGTTGAATATAATCAACGCCGATTTTGCGTTGAAACAAACCTTGATCTCCACAAAAATCTTTTGTTGTTTTGAAAAAGTTGCTTTGACGTTTAGTGTTGATTCAACAAAAATCTTGATTTTGCCTTATTTTTCTGCGTTAATATAAATGCAACGAAAAAGTAGATGCTGCTGGCTTCAGAACTCCATCGGCGTTGACCTTTTAAGGAGTTCGGTTTCTGGCAGTTAACGGCTGAAAATAAAAATGTGATGCATATTTGCAAACTGCAGGAGGGATGGGGCAAGACGGCTACCCCAAAGGAAAACTCAATTTAAATCAAAATAAAGCGTTATTTCAATCTCCAACCTAGTAAGGGTCTTCCATAAATTAATTTTTAATAGAAATAATTGGAATTGGTATTTTTATAAGAAAAAACTTTTTTACTGATTTAAAAAAAATTTTCATTTCTATAATACTTTTTTACCAAACTACCGAATGCGATTTTAATTTTTGTATTTTTTTTAATGAAACTTAGTCCATTCCTTATGTCCGAACAAGCCTTTTTGCATCACTCAAGGGGCTGGAAACTCTTAGAACTTTACTCTAGTATATTAATAAGTATACTTAAATAATTTTAGTATACTTACGCCATCACACCCTAACATGAATCATCTTGAATAAAACGTCATTGTGACGTCTATAAATGTCACCACTATTTTGTTATTAAATTATTTTTTTGTTTCTGCCAAACCTAACCAACAAACGACGGAACCGGCAAATCGAGAAAAACTTCCTCCAGGGCTTTTGAATTATTTCAAAATCAATTAAACGAAATCACTAGGTTCTTTATTCAAGTCTCCATACATTTTTGAGCTGTCCATAGAAAAGTGCATTGGAAACCGAAAACATTAGAAAATCTGGATTTTTTTTATCGTTTCGGTGTCATCGGCAAAGTTATAGGTTGTGATTAGGACTATTCAGGAAAAAAGAGTTACACAAAAAAACAATTTTTGACTAACTTTACCCCTCTCAATTTTTTTAAATGTTTTAGTAGACAAAAAGCGGTAAATTTTAAGATATACAGTATGAAGGACGCTTTTGGCCAAGATATTATTTTTTGAAGAAATAGTGTTTTCTGGAATGCACACAAAAAGAAATCAAACAGTCATTTTAGATGTATAATTAAATTTCAAATCGAAAAATATTATTGTTATATTTTGATAAAGTATTTGAGCCAACGAGTTTTAGTTATTGCCGTTTTCAGGTGAAATAAGATAAGAAAAGGCTTAAAATTTATTCTTACGCATTTTACGTTAGTATGATGATATACTATTTTTACAACCATTTTTTTAAAGTGCAATTAGGGAGACTTGATCCCTGCATTTTCAGTCGCTGGAATCAGGCTCAATCATTATTAACTGGCTTAGTTGTTCGTGCATGGTTTCCTTTAGTATAGTTGTAGATGACTTACTGCAGTTTGAACAATTTTAAAAATTTTAAATTTTTCAAAATATTTTGTAAAAACAAATTACCAGCTTTTGTAAACATGCTCAATTTCTCTATAAAAAAGAATATTTTCTTTTTTTTTTTAAATAAACATACTAAACTTGTTATATTTTGATCAAAAACGTTCAAACTTTATGTGAAATTGCTGTAACTGATAGAAACTCAAAAGTATGAATGAACTAGGAACATTTTGCTATGGATTTCAAAATGTTGAAAGGGGGATCAAGTTACCTCTTACATTTTGATAATTCCGGTTTATTTATTTTTAATACTTGGCATGACTCGAAGAGTTCATCTGATTAAAATTAAATTTAAGAGCATTTAATACTCTTATCAGCCAAACATTGTTGAATGTTTAAGCTTTGAATTCAAGCAACAAGTTCATTGTTTTGTGAGAAATTAAGAGAGTTATGTGCGATACAAAAATAGGGGATCAAATCTAGAGACCCTAAATAGGGAGACTGATCAGACTTTACTAAATCGATCTGCAACGTATGTTATGAGCTTGTCAACATTGCCAAGTTTTGCTGGGTGTAAAGGCAAACTCGTGTCTGTTTGGGCACATCAAATTCACTTCGACCAGTCTCCCTATTTAGGGTTCATAATCAAGTCTCCCACTCTCCCCTATATTCTAAAAGCTTAGAAATATTCTCTACAATTGGCTTTTGTGGACATTGTTGATCCAACCTTTGATTGCTACCTTTCAAAAAATTACATTTTCAATTATAGGTTTTTTTTTTAATGTTCCACCCAATTTTCACTCCATGATATTCTGGAAACCGTTGATCAGAAGTGATACTTGCGTGATATTTTCTTAAATTTTCGATCAGAAATTCCTTCTTGGCTCTTTTACTGCTAATATAAGAGATATTTTTCCAAATAATCCGTTTTTATTACCAATTTCTTTGAAGCAATCTTACTTTGTCCTCAATTCTACTCTATGTCATACCTCTCAATACACTCACTCTCCCGAACCCCAAAATCCACTCAAACCTCTCCCGAGTGCCGCGAGTGCCCCCCCTTGTTTTGACGTTTCGTGACAGCTCTCAAACCGAGGTTCCTTCGCGAGAACGTAAACAAAAATACCTGCAGCTCCGGCAGCTCCTCACACACAGAGCCACAAAGTCGGTGATGTGTCATTGTATCGTCCACAACGGTGGAAAAAAGATTTTTCTCTTCGCCATCGCTTTCCACAGGCCGATGTGAAAAGCGGTCGGATTTCCCCGCAGGAACTCCGTGTTTTTCCGTGTGGACACTTGCGCCAGTGATACCGTGATGGAGTCCCACAAGTACACGCTGTCCTCGATCCGGCAGGACATTGTCGACAACAATCTGCACGTCAAAGCCATCATACAGGTTTGAGCGGATCTGATTCTGGGGGTTTTCTTCAGCATAAATTCACACTAACCTGTTTGATTTTGATACTTGGACAGGACATTCTCGCGTTCCGCGGATCGATTGCGGAACTGGACACGCTGAACGAGGCCGGCCGAGGGAAGCTGGCCGCGCTCAGGAAGTGCATCGAACGACTCGACGACTGGGCCCGGGATGAGGGCGACCCGAACGTGTACAAGGAGGTGGACCAGCACCGGGAGCAGTTTTCCAAGTAATTGAGCCACACAATTTGCTTCTAAGTGCTAGATACTTGAAATTGGAGTCAGTGTTTGGGAAACGCAAGAAAAGCTGTTCAAAATAATGGTTTCTGGGTACTTGAAATTCACGTCTGTGTTTGGGAAGCGCATGAAGTCAATGTAGTTTGCAAACAGTGTAAACCATTGCTTTGTTTCAATAGTTAAACTACGCTGTCACTGCCTCATCGGAAGAATTTCAAGAGGCAGAAAATGTCAAATTCCATTCGACAATTTCTGCCTTAGAATTCTGCCATTCGGCAGTTGCCAGTTCTGCAGCTCTACACATCTCCCACCCATTCCAGAACCCTTCAAGCATTCCGCAAGGCCAACATATCAACCATGCTCGAGATCGAGAAGCAGCAAAAGGACGAACTGTTTGCGCTCAGCCCGGACAGCGAACTGCGCCAGCGACATCCCGGCGGCGGCGGCGGCTCCTCATCGACCTCCTCCGGCGGTGCCACCAAATCGAACCGCTCGACGTTGCTCTCGCAGCAGGAAAGCGTCACCGACCGGATGCGGTCGATATCGCAGCAGCTGTCGGAAACCACCCAGAAGAGTGCGGCCACGCTCGATACGCTCATCACGTCCAGCACGGCCGTCGAGGGCACGCGGGACGAGCTGCTCAACACGGCCGGCACCATCTCGCAGTCCGGCAAGCTGCTGAAAAAGTACGGCCGGCGCGAGTGCACCGACAAAATTCTGCTCTTTTTCGCGTTTGCGTTCTTTCTGGCTTGCGTGTTCTACATCGTGCAGAAGCGACTGTTTTAAGACAACTTGTTCTGTTAACTGTTCGAGTGTGTGTGTGTTGTGAGAAACAATATGGTAGGACTCAATGTTTGTTTTGTACCGTTAGCATAGTCCGCATTTCGCCAAGTATTTTTGTGTTTTATTGAGGCAACAGAAAAGACAAACCATCCGGTTGATTATTCCCTTAAACAAACTCTATAACTCACACACACGGAAAAAGAGGGAAGAAAGCAAATCTGTAAATGTTTGAACACTGTAACTTTGCGAACAAGTTAGAAAAACAACAACAACATCCTACACTATGGTATGTGGTATGACGAGTCGTTTGTGATGCCAGAGGAGCGGGCTCATTGCGTTTAGGATCCGTTTTTTAATGTGAAAGTATATAAATATTACCTACTACATACTTGCATTTAATATCTAAGCTACGTACACAACTAAACAAAACTATTTATTATGGAGCAAATAAATGGATCTTCAAATTAGTTTCGGTTTTCTTTATTTTTTTATTATTATAGCGAATCGACTAAAACTGGAAGTTGAAAGTCCAGAATTTAAATCTAAAAAGTTGGACAAATTTGTCATGTATTTTACCATTCCGGTTATGTTTACATTTTGACCACCTTTTCCTGATACATACACTCAACCCCCGGTGGTTGCTCATTTTTCGTTTGACACTTTTTACCTTCCTCACCTTACTGAGGAAAGGCTATAAAATCACTCGAAAAATGAACTTTTAAATTTGACCTCGTAGACCCATCTTCACGTATACATATCGACTCAGAATCATGTTCTGAGCAAATGTCTGTGTGTAGGTGGGTGGACAAAAAATGTCACTCGATTATCTCCGGACTGGATGAACGGATTTTGACCGTATTAGTCTCATTCGATCCGTCTTGAGGTCCCATAGGTCTCTATTTAAAATCAGCAAGTTTAGTTAAGTACTTCAAAAGTTATGCTAAAAAACGATTTTGGCGTATGTCCGGAAGAGTGTAAAAAGCGTGGTTTTTGCAAGAAAACCTATCATGTTATGCATTTTTAGAAATGTATTAAAAAGACCTTTCCAATGAGCCCAAAACATTGAAGATCTGACAACCTTATCAAAAGTTATCAGCACTTAACTGTTATTTATACACTTTTTGGAGATCGGATCTCAGATAATTCAATGCAAATGATGTCCGGGTCCATCATGCGACCTGTCGCTAGTTATATAATCGAAGGACCTTTGAAATGAGCCTAAAACATCGAGGATCTGATAACCCTATCAAAAGTTAGTAGCACTTAAGTGTTATTCATACACTTTTTGGAGGCCGGATCTCAGATATTGTGATAGAAATATTGTCTGAATCTTCCATGCGAACTATCGTTGAATAGGTTTTTTTATCAGACCTTGCCGATGAGCCAGAAATATTGAAGGTTTGCGAACCCTATCAAAAGAAATGTGTAATAAAGTTGATTTTTTAAACATGTTAAGGGGGAAGGTTGCTATTTTTACTGATTGTATTGACTTTATGAATGTGAGGAAGGCACCAACCACCTAAAGGTGGATGAAGTAACGTTTTTAGTGTAATAAACGTTTGATAGTATGTGTGAACTCCGGGGTGTCAAACTAAAAAGACCAAAAATCTTCAAAATTTTTAAGGAAATAGAAGTCTAACCAACTTAAACCAACTTAAAATCATATTTAGCATGTTTGGGATCGATAAAAATATTTTCAACTCGGAAACGATGGACATAGGGGAACTATGCCCTTTCTCAGCCTATTTCTATTATCGGCCTATCAGCACTTTGATCATGAATTACAGCTTTTATAAAGTGTTTTTGACAATTCTGAAGTAATAAATAGCTCAAATAAAAGTGAGCAAGCAACTCTCCATTGTTGATACATCTGAAAATGTTGATTTAATAGCGGAAAATGGCAAAAGTGATGAGAATGGGTCGAACGGCTTAATGTGATTAAAATGGGTATATTTCCCCTACGTTCCGTCATCCTAAATTAACAAATCAAAACAAAATCAAGAAACGTCAGAAAATCGACAGTGCACCATGAAGCCAGTTCTTGACATTATGATCTGTCATATTTGACAGTGAACCGGCCGTGCCGAGGGGTCATACAAAGGTTGAGTCATGGTTCAGAGCCCAGTGAGTAGTCTTTCATTAGTCTATGGTTTGGGTCTCTGGAAACCAAGAGAACGAAATTATGTCGAAAATTAAATTTTTGACGATTTTTTAAAGATTGGTCGAACAGGAGGAGAAAAGTACGACTAAGACTTAAGGGGTTACATACATGAAGAATATTTCTTAAATTAATTTATTTAGGCTCGAAATTTTGCCATCTGAGCAGTTCTCTCAGATTTCGGTCATTCGATTTTTTTGTATTTTTTAATCCGACTGAAACTTTTTTGGTGCCTTCGGTATGCCCAAAGAAGCCATTTTGCATCATTAGTTTGTCTATATAATTTTCCATACAAATTTGGCAGCTGATGTATGAAAATTCAAAAATCTGTATCTTTTGAAGGAATTTTTTCATCGATTTGGTGTCTTCGGCAAAGTTGTAGGTATGGATATGGACTACACTGAAAAAAAAATGATGAACGGTAAAAATTTTTTTGGTGATTTTTTATTTAACTTTATGTTACTAAAACTTGATTTGCAAAAAAACACTATTTTTATTTTTTTTTTTGTTTTTCAATATGTTTTAGACAGCCCGGGAGCATGTTGACAGCTCCCATACAAACTGAGCGTACCTCTTTTTGTGGGCCCAGTGGGCCTAAGATGGCGGCCTTTGATGTTATCTAGACAATTTTTTGAAAATGGCGAATAGTTTTAATAAAAAATATTTTTGCCTTGTTTCGGTTTAAAACGACAAAATAAGCAGTTTGGAATCATTTTTGTAAAAAACTTGTTTAGAGATACGCCTCGTCCAAATATTAGTCTAGAACAGTTGAAAGGAGCGTGCCGCGAAAGCCGTCACGAAAAAAAAGTTTCCCATGCAAATTTTGAGTTGCGTAATTAATGGGCGGATCCGACGAGGCCCACTGGCCATCTGTTGGTGAATACGCGTAACTCACGAAAACTGTCAGCTTAGGGTCCGGCTGGTTTTAGAGGACATCAAATGCCAACTATTCAGAAATTTCTAGGTTGTGCAAAAAATGTATGCAAAAAATTTCGATGTAAAATCAAATTTGCAATCAAAAAGTACTTAAGTGAAATTTTGATAAAGTGCACCGTTTTCAAGCTAAATCAATATTTAGGTGACTTTTTTGAAAATAGTCGCAGTTTTTAATTTTTTTTTAAATTAGTACACATGTTTGCCCAGTTTTGAAAAAAATATTTTTGAAAAGCTGAGAAAATTCTCTATATTTTGCATTTTTGAACTTAGTTGCTGAGATATTGCCATGCAAAGGTTTGAAAACAGGAAAATTGATGTTTTCTAAGTCCCACCCAAACAACACACCATTTTCCAATGTCGATATCTCAGCAAGTAATGGTCCGATTTTCAATGTTAAAATATGAAACATTCGTGAAATTTTCCGATCTTTTCGAAAAAAATATTTTCAAAATTTTCAAACCAAGACTAACATTTTAAAAAGGCGTTATATTGAATGTATGGCCTTTTTGAAATGTTAGTCTTGGTTTAAAAATTTTGATTTTTTTTTTCGAAAAGATCGGAAAATTTCACGAATGTTTCATATTTAACATTGAAAATCGGACCATTAGTTGCTGAGATATCGACATTAGAAAATGGTGTGTTGTTTGGGTGAGACTTAGAAAACATGATTTTTCCTGTTTGTAAACCTTTGCATGGCAAAATTTTTGCGACCAATATTTCGATTTTTTGAAAAAAAAATCAGTATTGATTAAAACATTCATAACTTGGTCAAAGATTTTTTGCACAACATGGAAATTTCTGGAAAGTTGGCATTTTATGTCCTCTAAAACATATAAAAAAAATAAAAAAAATAAAAATAGGGTAAATCAAGTTTTAGTGCCAAAAGTTAAATAAAAAATCACCAAATTTTTTTTACCGTGTATCATTTTTTTTTCAGCGTAGTCCATATCCATACCTACAACTTTGCCGAAGACACCAAATCGATCAAAAATATCCTTCAAAAGATACAGATTTTTGAATTTTCATGCATCATTTTTGTATGGCCAGCTGCCAAATTTGTATGGAAAATTATATGGACAAACTAATGATGCAAAATGACTTCTTTGGGCATACCGAAGGCCCCAAAAAAGGTTTCAGTCAGATTAAAAAATACAAAAAATATCGAATGACCGAAATCTGAGAGAACTGCTCTATTGTATAAATAGTTGAAGAACAAGAAAGTTGAATAACTCAAACTGTCATTTTTTTTAGCTGTTAATGACTATGTTAAACATTTTCTGATTGATATTGCAGATGATGTTATTCCTAGAAAGCAGCCGTTAATTCAAATTCACCGAATTAACACTAAACGGAAACTCCACACCTCATGTTAATTTTTTCTTACGTGTTTCCAGACCCCCACCAGGGAATTTTTGCGCAGGGTTTTCAAGAACGCAAAATTTCACCGGGGGACGATCTGTATTTCTAATTCTAAACACACGCGCAGCACGTGCTGTCCCATTCTTCTGTCGGCCCCCGGTGATATACTGACCAACAACTGAGTTACAGAACAATCCCTTGGATGGGAGGAGCATCAGATCCATGCCGCATTAGTATGCTTCAGCTGGGTGTTGTCTAAATGGACATTTTAATGCACGGTTTGTGTCAGAGACAAGACAAACGACGATCTGGGCCTGGTAATGCTCCATTGTAAACAACGAGAGATTCCACACACCAAATAGCATGATTGGTTTGGACACAATCTCTTGAATAACATTAACTTCATACACTTTGAGCTAACTAATCAGATCAAATCTTGGGGGCGCGCTGACGTGGGGGTAGCTAAAAAACTTGATCATAATTACGACCTGTCGTTAATCAGAACGAAACAAGTTAAACACCGTCGAGAACAAACTGCATCAGTGCTTCTCGTCTCGTCGATCTCAATACCTTCTGATGATAAACGACCAAAGTGGCTTGTAAAGTCATGTTTTAACAGCCGCCCATAAAGGTACAAAACTAGACCACCGAACACTGCTGGTGCATGGTCAGCTGTTTCCTCTTTTTAATCGTCACCATCCTCCGAAGTACGGGTTAATTAGTGCCAGTGATTTATGACCTCCTACACGCACACGCACCAGAGCGGGCTGATCAGCATGGATTGGAGCCATAGTTCATCGAACGGACGAGCCTCCTTTTAGACTAGGTGGTCGTGTGAGTTCTACTTTTATGCTAGAATAAGTCTTGACGATCATCATAAAATGTAAAACAAAATTTAAAATGAAAATAAAATTAATTAACGATTAGTGCGCTGACCACGGGGACGCACTGTCTCGTTTTTGCATGCTCATTTTCATTTCTTTTGTGTCGCTGTTTGTGTGGGATTTTATTAAATGATCATTATATTGCATTATTATATTTAATTGATTATATAACCACACTATATTTTACACTAAACACATTATTCAAAACACATATGAAACTGTAAACTTGAGCGTTTGGTACGGTATGTCCACGCATCCTTCCTCCCCTTTAGATTCTGTGAAATGTGATCCGTTCTCATAGCGCAGTAAGGCTGGCTACTTTAATTTTTGTATCACTTTTTCGGGTGTTCTCGGACGTTCTGCAATTATTAATAATGACAAGAAAAGTGCTTGGGACGTAATCTAATCACAAGACTTTCCAGCATTCTTTTTTCGGACTGGCTGTGTTTGTGTTAGATTAGATTAGATTAGAAATTGAAATAAAATTAATTAACTGTTCCCGAGCAGACGGAAATAACTTGGGAAGATCAGTTTTTGATATTGTGAGAAGATCGAAATATGGGTCATTCCATCTGAAGCGGAACAGCATTTGAAAATTACCCTCTCCGATCCAGCTCAAATTTGGCAGAGCTGTTGATACTATCAAAACATGCAATAATCCCGAATTTCATCCAAATCGGACCACCCCCTCCATTTTTGTACCTCCCCAAAAAATCGACTTTTTGGCGATTTTTGACCAAACCTTCAAGTTTCAAACGACGATAACTCAGGAACTACAAATTTTAGAGGGTTGGTCTTGGACTCAATTTTGAAGGAAATTGGACGTAGAATCCATTTCTGTGGTCAAATTTTTGATTAATTTATTTTTTCTACCTGTATTGCGCAATTGAAAACTTTAAACGGCCGTATCTCAAAACACCCCAACTTATTTTTTTAATTTGACCTCACCATCGTGTTCCCCGGCCAATTTACATAAGAATCACTTATCGACAAAAAGGAATATGTTTCGTTCCAGAGATATCGAATTTTAAAGTTTTGTGTTTTCGAGATTACCTACATCAGCTTCATTCGCCGCATCTGCTAGAAGCACACAGGCGGGCTGATCAATAACTGCTACCTGGTCATTTATTGAAATAATATTTCATCATGAACAATCTTTATCAAATTGGGCAAAAATTGACTGTATAACACTGTAGGAAACTGGAGTTGAATCACGAATGTTTATCTGCTCAAAAAAATGAATGAAGTGAATTTCTGTGCTAACCCACAGGACAGAGCAATAGAGGGCAGAATTGGATTCCGACAAAGCGAGCAGGAAAATGCAATTAATCTTGTTAGTAACACTGAACAATAAGTACACGATACATTACTGAGTAAAAAATATGAACAAAAATTAATAAAATTTGTTGATACGTTGTACTCTAGTGAAGGACGTTCACAAGGAGTAGGAAAAGGATTTCTGGAAAGTATAAAACTGAAAAATGTAAGAAAATCACAAAGTTTGATCTGCTGCAATGCGGCTAATTCCCCAAATTTAGTTGCGATGATTTCGACACCGTCCGAACAACAGTATTTTTTTCCTTACATCATTCTTGGATTCTTTTAATCAAATGGAGCTGGCTCACAAAATTAAAAATGATTTAATATGATCAATCTTTTAAACCATAAATAGGATTTGCCAAATTATGGTAAAGTGTCAATAATGAACTATAATAATAATAATAATAAAGCAGGTTTTGGGGTTTTTGCTGAATGGCACTATTTTGCTACCGCTCATGATGAAGGCCCTAGTCATGGCCTCGGAGGTACTCTAAAACGGTTAGCAACATGTAAAATAACCCAATAAATATTCCTTTCACAAAAATAGATTGATCAAGGTAGGGGAACAGCATCTAATTCCAGCGTTCCTCTTATGTTGCCATATCAGCGCTTTGGCATTCAATTACAGCTGATTAAAAGCGTTTTCAACTGAAATCGAGTGATAAATAGCTCAATAAGAAGTGAACAAGCAAGTTTCTATCAAAAGTTTTGCAAAATTTGTTGTTTAAATAGTGAAAATGAGCAAATTGGACGAAACTAGGAGCGAGGACTTAACCTGCCAAACATACCAGAATTTCCCCTATTAGCCATTTGAATAAATATTTGCGTAAAATTATGAAAATATAAATTAAATTAATCATCTCCTAGAACACCAGGTAGCAGTTATTGATCAGCCCGCCTTTGTGCTTCTAGCAGATGCGGCGAATGAAGCTGATGTAGGTAATCTCGAAAACACAAAACTTTAAAATTCGATATCTCTGGAACGAAACATATTCCTTTTTGTCGATAAGTGATTCTTATGTAAAATTGGCCGGGGAACACGATGGTGAGGTCAAATTAAAAAAATAAGTTGGGGTGTTTTGAGATACGGCCGTTTAAAGTTTTCAATTGCGCAATACAGGTAGAAAAAATAAATTAATCAAAAATTTGACCACAGAAATGGATTCTACGTCCAATTTCCTTCAAAATTGAGTCCAAGACCGACCCTCTAAGATTTGTGGTTCCTGAGTTATCGTCGTTTGAAACTTGAAGGTTTGGTCAAAAATCGCCAAAAAGTCGATTTTTTGGGGAGGTACAAAAATTGAGGGGGTGGTTCGATTTGGATGAAATTCGGGATTCTTGCATGTTTTGATAGTATTAACAGCTCTGCCAAATTTGAGCTGGATCGGAGAGGGTAATTTTCAAATTTGCACTTTTTCGTGCATAGTTGAGATGGAATGACCCATATGTTATTAGGATGATCGGATTAGTTGTTAAAATAACAAAAATCAATAACACAGAAGGAATTATGAAGGAATAACAAGATTTGTTATTTTGTGCGGAGAGGTGGAGCAGCATAATAACAAAAATTGTTATTGAACTGGTATGTCTCCATAACAAAAAAAAAAGTTATTGTATTGGTTTATTTGTAATTTGCAAATAAACCTGCAGTTGCAATAACTCCTCTGTACTAGTCAGGGCTGCAGAGTCGGGTACCTCCAAGCGACTTTGAATCCATACTTTGAAGACAACTCCGACTCTGGATGCAGGATATGACGTCAACGACGACTTCAGCTCTCCAAAAATACTCGACTTCACAGATTCCGACTCGAAGTAAAAGTTGCTAAAAATTTGCTTAATCCGATGCAGTCTCCGAGGTCTCACTCCAGCTCGAACTTCAACTTCAGCTCCGACTTCCTGGCTCTGTGAAAATAATAACAGTTTTTGTTATTCACACTTCAAAAATTCTCAATAAATAAATCAACTCTCAAAAGTTAATTTTATCGGATTAATTTTAGCTTGAATCCTCATTTAATGGTGATATAAATGACCCCGATGAAATTGGTCAAAATTATTTCATAGTTCTAGCACGGACGAAGTTCTAGCCAATTTTAGCAAAGTCCCTTAAGGAATATATCAAATAATTTAAAAAATCAACTTTCAAAATTTCAACTTTTTAGAATAATTTTAGCTTAAGGACCCCATTTCATGGCCAAAATAATGACCCCGACGAAATTGATCAAAATTATCCCATAGTTCTAGCCAATTTTAGCAAAGTCCCTTAGGGGGTATATCAAATAATTAAAAAAATGAACTTTCAAAATTTCAACTTTTTAGAATAATTTTATCTTAAGGACCCCATTTCATGGCCAAAATAATGACCCTGACGAAAATGGTCAAAATTATCCCACAGTTCTTGCAAATTTTAGCAAAGCCCCTTAGGGGGTATATCAAATAATTAAAAAAATCAGCTTTCAAAATTTCAACTTTTTAGAATAATTTTAGCTTAAGGACCCCATTTCATGGCCAAAATAATGACCCCGACGAAATTGCTCAAAATTATCCCATAGTTCTAGCCAATTTTAGCAAAGTCCCTTAGGGGGTAGGGTACGTTATCCATTAGTGGACCCCTTTCCTATAGTGGACCCTCTGAAGGGTTTTTGATGAAAAATTCAATAAAATCACAATTTCAAGCATGTTGTTGTGTACAAATCATTTATTTGGCCTGTTCAGCATCATTTAAAACAATGTTGACTAACATTGAATTGTCCTTTTCACCAAAATAAGTGTTTTGAGTTCGACATCTGAAATCTCCCATGGCCACTAGCATTTTCACAACAAAACTGCATTTATATTTTATGATTGAATTAGCTATCCAATCATTTTTTGACTGATTATTTAACTTCAGCAAGTCGAAATAATGTAAGTTTAAGTAACTTTACTAAAATAAAACGAAGAACTGCTCAATTTCGAGCAAAAATTCGGGGGTCCAATATAGGACAACGAAAATCCAAACTTTTCCAAAAGTGGACCCCTGTTAATTTAACCTTCAAAAATGAAGAAAACTGTGTATTTAAGCAAAAGTTTCTCTTAATCATACAATAAATGCTTGTTGTAACCAACCTGATTGCATATTTTTTTCAATTATGAGTATAAATATAGTTGTTTTCATGTTAAAAGTATCAAAAATGCTGAAGCCGTAAGAATTTATAATTAATCAAAACTATACTTAATTGTACTTAACTGAAACATCAAAATTGAAGTTTGAAATGATATTTTATAATGATAAATCAATAACAAAACATATTTGGAAAGTAAAGCAACTGTAAAAAAATCTATTGTTTTGTTTCGGTCAACTATTTGTAATTGTATATGTAATTAATATGAAAAAAATTGCATCAAAATTACTTTTTTAATCATTTTTATGTTTACAGTAGTTTTTGAAACGTTTTCTCTGATCCTTTACGGAAATAAATGTGTTTAAATGTCTGTTAGGTTTTTTGTTGTTTTAAGCCAAAATTGTTAACAAAACATATTTGTTTATCAGGAAAAGTGAGCAATATTCATCATTTATTATATATATCTATCATTAGACCTACACCATGCATCAAAACATCAAATATCGTTGAAATATGGTATAAAAATAACAGTTTTCCTATAGTGGACCCGGGTCCACTATCGGATTATGGACCCGGGTCCACTATAGGAAAAGGGGGTCCATAATAGGCAAAAAACACTTTATTTTCAAATGGCTATTTTTCTGCTCAAAAACAAATAACTGATGAAACAAATAGTCAAAATTGTTCAAAAGACTTCAGATTTCATTGTTTTGTACAAAGGGTTATGAAAAAGTGCTTGAAATATTGAAAAATTGTGAAAAATGCGCTTCGGTTCTACTAGGGGGTCCACTAATGGTTAAAATACCCTATATCAAATAATTAAAAAAATCAACTTTCAAAATTTCAACTTTTTAGAATAATTTTAGCTTAAGGATTTTAAAATAATGACCCCGACGAAATTAGTCAAAATTATCCCAAAGATCTAAACATATTTAACAAAAGAAAAAATAATAACAGATTGTGTTATGGACACTTGGAAACTATTCCATTTGTGCGATTTATGGTAATTTTAGTTCTCAGTCAGTATACCGAACGAATAACAAATTTTGTTATTAGGAGAGTTTTTGAAATGTATAACGTTTCCTCTTATTAGCGTAATATTAAACATTTTCAACATAATATCACTTCAATACCAAATTTTGTTATTTTATCAGAAACTGTTATTATTTTTTCTTCTTGAAGTTGAACTTCAGGATAAAATAATAACACTTTTTGTTATTTTAACAGGATTTGTTATTGAAATATTATTAATTATGTTATTACCGTCTGCCCGGGTTTGAATTAATCATATTGCCAAATTTTCCTTACATAAGACAAACGCCCATCAACTTGATTCGATCTGACTAGCATGTCTTGTATATCCTGGGCCGTTTTGTTTGTTTTTGGTCTTTCTTGTCTGCCTTTGCTAGCCCAAACCTGAATACAAAGGTTCAAATTTGGCTTCGGAACGCCGCACCCGATACGGTTTGTGCACTTTGCCAATGGAATATAGGCACTAAACATCTGTGATAGGAGCAAGGTTTGTTGTGGTTTTTAGACATTTTCCAAGCTTATGGCTGCACGACTTTTGACTTATTTTACTGGCGAAAAACTAGGTTAATGGGGTAAAATGGATTTATATGTTTTTGCAAATTAGGGGAAATATCGGAAATATACCCTTTCTAATCAAACACATATCTTCGTCATATGGAGAGTTTGATGCTCGATTTAAGCTCCAAAAATACTCTTCAGGCTATAAACTTACCAGCAACAGCACCGCCTCGAGTAAGCACGCAATTTTATGCCATTTACTGGCCAAAAAGATCAAATTTAATGCAATAGAATTTTGCGAGACCATTTCTCATCATTTTGGTGGCAAACACATCCACACGCAAGATCAGAGGTTAACTGCTTAACGAAAGTCGCCATCAATATCTTTTCACTTGCGCTAACGATTTCAAAGCGCTTAAGATAAAAAATTGCTTCCAACTACCGGCAACATGTTCTTTTGACCATTACTTAGTCACTCACTTGAAAAATAGTCCCGAAAAATGTAAATAATTAGCAAGCACCATCAAAAAAACAAACGCGCTAAGTCTTTTGACGTTTCAATTTTGAATATCCATTCCAATCGAAGGCTGAAGAAAACCGAGCGAGGAGCGAAGGCAAATAAAGAACAAAGGGTGGCCACCAACACCACCAACATGCTGGTGCAGCGCCTGTTAGAGTGAGCAAGTGCTGCCAGGAAACTTTCGCTATGAAAATTTTCCTGAGTGTTCGCTTAAAATTTCATCAATTTTGGCAGCACTAAGCAGACCCAAAAGAGCGCTGGAAGAAAAAAAAACTATGCTGAAAATAGAAAAATGGGCGTGGCCCAATGCACTCGACTGATTAGAATGCATTTTTGAAATATTTTTTTTAAATGATTGTAAAAGGAATAGCATAACTTTAAATAAAAGTGAAAATAAACAGAAATGTTCACAAAAAGTTGCTCTACTCGTTGGTGTACTTGGTTTTAGTGAATTTCAAGGAACAATCCAGATTATCCAGCATCATTCAAACACGACCGCTTATTAGGCTTAAAATGGGCATATTTCCCCTACTTCTTTTATGTAAAATTTTCTTTATTATTGATTTTTTTCTGTATACATTATACTTCTTATGTTTCGTTCCATTGGCTTTTTTCTTTCTTTTGTTCATTTGCTTATTTTTAATTTTCTGTGTTTTGTTTTCATGGTTTGTAAGAATTTATTTTGATGATTTATATTTTTTATACAAATGCAAATAATGACATCGCGTTGAATTTGGAAGGAAGCTTTTATCTGCACAAATTTTTTCGAAAACATTTGCCGAAGTCTGTCAAACTCAGATAATTTTTACCTTTTCAAAGGTCACTCACACTAAGATTTTTTTACCGAATTCGGTAGTTGAAAAATTGGTAAAGTTTAGATCGATAAACCAACTAAATTTACCGAATTTCGACTGTATGACGAACAATAATGAACTGCATTACCGAATTTCGGTAAGTTTTTACCGAATTCGGTAATTTTCAGTTTACCAAACCGATCAGCAGTTGAAAATTCGGTAAAAAAATCTAAGTGTGCAGGCTGAAAACAGACATGACTATTTTTTTTTTTTTTTTTGATGAAGTACCGTAAACCGGGGTGACATTGATAGGATTCCAATTTAATTTTGGAATATTTTCAAACTGGTAAGGTTTTTCTCAAGATTATTATCTTTTAAACATGTAGTGGAACAGGCCACACAAAGTCCATTCTCTATTTTGAAAAAAAAAAAAACTTTTTTCAATGGTGCTCAAAAAAATACGTTAAAAAATCTTCGTTTGAATTCCGGGTTGACTTCGTAGTCATAGTTTTTCTTGTTTAAATCAGATTTAAAATATTCAAACTTTATTTCTACGTGAAATGTATCATCACTAAGGTTACTTATATAGTTTTAAGATAAAAATTTCATTTTTTATATTTAGTTAAATAAGTTTATAAGGTTTTTAATAAAATACATATAAATTTTAAGTTAAATTGCTAAAATGTCAGAATTTTGCCTGAAATTCGTAAAAAATTATCGATTTATATTGCATTTTAAACTGAATTCGAAGCACAAATCAATTTTTTCACATTTTATATGAAATATGTTCAACTGAAAATCTATAAGGCCCAGTGAAAAAAATATAATTTAACTCAAAAATGATGAACTTCTCGTCACAGTGTCCTGATACAAACAATGATCGATCTCGAGCTGTCACAGCCCTGCGAAGTATGTTGGCTGACATATCAGGTGGTCAGTCAAAAAAAACCAGCTAGAAGTCGACTGACAAAAAACTTTTTCTGTCAAGCGACTTCTAGCTGGTTTATTTGACTGACTGCCCGATATGTCAGCCAACATACTTCGCAGGGCTGTGACAGCTACAGCTCGATCACTGTTTGCATCAGGACACTGTGACGAGGAGTTCGTAATTTTTGAGTTAAATTATATTTTTTTCACTGGGCCTAGAAAGCCTTTTAAATTTGGAGAATTTTTCAAATCATCAAACACAATATTTAGTTTTTACATACGAAAAACCAATTTTTTTAAGTATTTTAAGTATTTTATGTATTTTGAGTATTTTGAGTATTTTAAGTACTTTAAGTATTTTAATTATTTTATGTATTTTAAATATTTTAAGTATTTTCAAGTATTTTAAGTATTTTAATTATTTTATGTATTTTAAATATTATAAGTATTTTAAGTATTTTAAGTATTTTAAGTATTTTAAGTATTCTAAGTATTTTAAGTATTTTAAGTATTTTAAGTATTTTAAGTATTTTAAGTATTTTAAGTATTTTAAGTATTTTAAGTATTTTAAATATTTTAAATATTTTAAGTATTTTAAGTATTTTAAGTATTTTAAGTATTTTAAGTATTTTAAGTATTTAAAGTATTTTAAGTATTTTAAGTATTTTAAGTATTTTAAATATTTTAAATATTTTAAGTATTTTAAGTATTTTAAGTATTTTAAGTATTTTAAGTATTTTAAGTATTTTAAGTATTTTAGGTATTTTAAGTATTTTAAGTATTTTAAGTATTTTAAATATTTTAAATATTTTAAGTATTTTAAGTATTTTAAGTATTTTAAGTATTTTAAGTATTTTAAGTATTTTAAGTATTTTAAGTATTTTAGGTATTTTAAGTATTTTAAGTATTTTAAGTATTTTAAGTATTTTAAGTATTTTAAGTATTTTAAGTATTTTAAGTATTTTAAGTATTTTAAGTATTTTAAGTATTTTAAGTAGGGGAACAGCATCTACCCAAGCAACACACTTAGTCAGATAAACGTATTTCCTAACTGGTTGTATAACCCATCCACCTCGTTATCACAACTTGTTCTACAACTCCTGTGAACTGTAAAAAGCGCACTTTTTCTTGTTGTATAACTTGCCAGAAAAATATGCAAGTTATCAGAGTAAGTTGTACAAATGTATTTGACAACACTGTGCTATCTAACAAGAGATTCAACGAAAAAGTGGGCGTGGTTTACGGCTGTGCTGTCAAATCAAAGCGCACACTGGAAAGGAAAGTTAGATTGAAAACAGCTATCTAACCGTCGACTAACTTACATGTAAACAAACGTTTCTTATTAGAATTTCAATCAACGACGAAGCTAATAAAAAAAGTACGCTTGCTTCTGCAAGATTTATTTGAAATAATTTTAAATTGAATTTAATAAAAGAAAAACAATCCTGGCGCGCATGTGATTAGTGTGAAATTCTCTGCATGGCGAATTTTTAGATTTTCCTTTTTTGATGAACTTCCTCTTTCCCAAGATTCGATCCGATGACTTTGACGGTTTGTTGTTATCTTCACGGCAGGTCCAGGCGCGCTTCCACATCTCTCCACGGGGCTTCATAGTAAACAATCTGGCCCAAGCGTCTATAAGAAGGCTGCTGTCTGTTTTGTTAACTAAAGAACTTAACTCCAACGAATGCTGTCATTGGAATTGAAGTTATATAAGTTTGTTTCAAATCAGTTTTTATAACTCCACTATATAACTTTGTTATAACAAACCGTTTCAACTGTCATTTCGATTACCGTACCAGGGAGTAATGTTGAAAATCGGTATGATTTTGATTTGTTGTTTACTCTATCATAAACTCTATAAGCTGATAATTTTTGTAGCTTTTACCAGCGAAATGTTCACAAATAAATCGGTCAACAATCAAAACTATTGCAATCTTCAATAAACAAACATTTTTGAAACTCTAAATTCCTCATGTACAAATTCACACCACCTAACATTACGCAATTTCAAGTTGGATATGTATGTTGAGCATCAGTTATATAATCTATTCTCCGATAACATTTGTGTAACAAAGCGAGAAAACCTAAGGTTATTTATAGAATGGTTGGCCACGCCCATTTTTTAGAAGATGCCGTCACATGACAATGTTAGACAAGCAGTGATACAAACAGTGCAATATTGTTTTTATTCAACAAACTGTTTTCGAGTAAAACATTGCAGATGAGGGAACAGCACCTTGGCATATCAGCACTTTGACGTTCAATTACAGCTCTTAAAAAGTGTTTTCAAGTGAAATAAAGTGATAAATAGCTCAATAGGAAGTAAGCAAGTAAGTTTCTATCAAAAGTGTTCCAAAATAAATTGTTTAAATAGTGAAAATCATCAAATTGGATGGAGTTAGGAGCAACGGTAAGCACTCCCAAACAAGTGAAAATATTCCTTATGTTGTGTGTTAAAGTTGGAAAAGAGTGAAGTTGACTGTGTTTTAACACTTGTGTGGCACAAATCTCAAGAGTTACATAAGTCAGTTATACAAGTAGTGAAACAAACTGTTATTTAACTAACGTTGAAATTTTTTCTCGTATGTTGATCAAAAACAGCTGTCTAACTATTATTCAACAGACGACAAGTTATGAGTGCTACTTGGGTAATTCCAGCGTGCCTCTAATGTTGGCAGGTCAGAACTTTGACATTCAATTCAAGCTAATTAAAAGCGTTTTCAACTGAAATCGAGTGATAAATAGCTCAATAAGAAGTGAGCAAGCAAGTTTCTATCAAAAGTTTTGCAAAACTAGTTGTTTGAATAGTGAAAATCAGCAAATTGGATGGAGTTAGGAGCGAGTGCTTAACCTGCCAAACATACGAGAATTTCCCCTATTTTAAGTATTTTAAGTATTTTAAGTATTTTAAGTATTTAAACCCTCTAACGCCCAGAGCTGTTTGCTTATCGTAAAAATAGTAAATGGCTTAATTTTGGTACAATAATGCAGGAAATACTTTACTTTGACCCACAAACATCGAATTGGGGCAAAAAAGTATAATTTGAAGTGGTGCACCAGAGCACCATCAGGAAGATGAGCAACTTTTTTTTAAACCACAAAATCTCGTTTTCTTCAAATCTATTTGTTTATTTGTTTGAAAACGCTTCGAAATGTGTAAAAAACTACTTATTCTTTGCTGCAAGACCATATTTCTGAAGTATTAACTACAAATTCTAAAATCTCTGCATTTTCAGGTATCTTTGATTGGCTCATTCAAAACCCACAAACAACCATTTTCATGAAAAATGAGGAAAATAATAATATTATCGGTCTAATAACAATGTTTTGTCTTGTTTATGAATAGTCAAAACGTTTATAAACTTTTGTTTTGATAAAAATAAGCTTTTTCTGTAATTTAGAAAAAAGTGCTCCTGAATATTTAGTTGCTCATATGCCTAGGTGGTGCTCTGGTGCACCAAATGAAAAAGGTTGAAAAACACTTAAAACCGGTCCAAACTCACAATGTTATTCACAGGGGTTCTTGTCCAAGGTTCAAATGATAGCAAAACATTTTTTGTTTCATGAAATTTTGTGCTTGGTATTTTTTACGGGCTTTCGAAAACAGGTCTTATTTATTTCCCTAAAATTGGCCCATTTTTGTTTACATTTCACACTGTAACTTTGCTTGTGCTTAACCAAATTTGATGAAATTTGGGAAGACGTTAGTATACATTCTACATGAACACCTGCAACTTAAAGCACCATGAAAAGTTGTGTCAGTTTCGAGATATTTGAGTTCAAAGTTTTGGTGCTCTGGAGTAACCACGGGCGTGAGAGGGTTAAGTATTTTAAGTATGTTAAGTATTTTAAGTATTTTAAGTATTTTAAGTATTTTAAGTATTTTAAGTATTTTAAGTATTTTAAGTTTTTTAAGTTTTCTAAGTATTTTAAGTATTTTAAGTATTTTAAGTATTTTAAGTATTTTAAGTATTTTAAGTATTTTAAGTATTTTAAGTATTTTAAGTCTTTTAAGTATTTTAAGTATTTTAAGTATTTAAAATATTTGAATATTTTTAAGTATTTTAAGCATTTTAAGTTGTTAAAGTATTTTAAGTATTTTAAATATTTGAAATATTTTAAGTTTTGTTTTATTATTTAAGGTATTTGAGGTGTTTTAAGTATTTGAAGTATTTTTAGTTTTTGTATTATTTTTATTTTGTTTTATTTTTGTTTTTTTTTTGTTTTTTTCTAGTTTTTTAGTATTTTTATTTTTTAGTTTTTGTTGTTGTTTTTTTTTGGTTTTAGTTTATTAGTTTTATTTTTCAATGTATTTAAAATTTTAATATTTTTTCAAAGTATTTTTAGTAATTAACCAACACATTCAAAGTAAGTTAACATGGTAGCTGCAGGTTTGTTTGCATCAGATCTGCTATCACTTTCTAGCAAAAGTTTATGGTCATGCGACTTCAAGCTGTTTTTTAACCAACCGCCCGATATTTCAGCCAACATATTTCGCAGGGACTTTGACAGCTCGAGCTGGATCATTGTTTGCATCTATGACAAAGAGTCCGTCATTTATGAGTTATTTTTTTTTTTTTGCTGGGCCTGGAAAACCTTACCGTCATCTGGGGTGAATTGGGACTACAGTCTGAATAGGAACAGCAGTGTTTAGAGCACTTAAAGGATTTAAATTTGGAAATGAATGTACACATTTTGTTGGTCTGATTCTGTTCCATCCAAAACCAACCAGAAAAATCAAAATATTATGCTCTAACATGGTTAAAACTGCTGTCCCAATTCGCCCCAGTTTACGGTATTCTAAGTACTTGAAGTACTTGAAGTATTTGAAATATTTTATGTGTCAAATCTACGATTTTTCTGGGGATTTTCACCTAATAAAAATTAGGTTGCTCAAACAACCTTTTTTATCTTAGCCTATATTCTGTAACTTTTACAATTCAACCCTATACAGCTCTTTTCCGTGACGATAAACCAATAGCGATTTCACCCCTCATTGCCCTTCTTTAGTCCGAACCTCCCGAAACCTTCACGTGGGCAAGCCCACACTGCACTCCGCGGGCAACAGGTTTTCCGCGGTAAATGTCCCTCGCGTAACTGTAACCAACCAGCTGCGCTCGAACAAAAAATCGTTGCAGTTCACTGCACTGCACTTTTGAGGATTTGAATTTGGTCGAGAGAACAACAGCAGGAAAACCCGCGACTTGAACAGTTGGCGCGCAAATTTCGAGCGGGAAAGGTCACGTTTTTGTACTCGACGGTGAACATTTTGGGGGTGAGTGATGTTGTTCTGTGCAAAAAGGAAAACAAAAATGTGATTAAGAGTGGAGTTGTAAACAAAAAACAACAACACAACTGATAGTGCGGACGCGGTCGATGATCGAGGGTGATTCCGGGAAGCGCCGTACAGAGAGCCAAGAACTTTCACACGCGATCGTCTTCCTCTCGGCATGTGAAGGCCGTCCAGATTGCTTTCCTCCAAAACAATTTAACGCCATAATCAGTGAGTCACGCACTGACGGCCACTTTACGTCATCGCAACGCTGCACAGAAAACGGGATTTGTGCCTTTTTGTAGCCGTGCCTCAAGAGCAGCAGGTTCAACGCACAAAACGCGCTCGGTCACTCTACACAAGTTGAAGTTCAAGATCTTTGCGCAGCCCAATCTGCAACGCATGTGTACCGTAATCTTGACGTTCGGTTTCTCGTACTCTATGCATGGGTGACGAAGAACGACCAGATGAGGGGACGTATAAGCGAGCAGGCGTAATCTACTGGCACGCCACGCCAAGGTCGTCCAGGTCGGAAACTGCAATCCAACGGATAGTAGCGATGATCGCTTCTTGGTGGATTCCACCGCAAGAATCGCGACCGTTCGTCAGGTGTTTGTGTTACCTTAAACCGCGGTGACATTGATAGGATTTAAATTTATTTTTGGAATATTTTTCAACTGATAAGGTTTTTCTCAAGATTGTTATTTGTAAAACATGTACTGGGGTAGGCCACACAAAGTCCATGCACTATTTTTGAAAACAAGTTTTTTAAATGGAGTATTTAAAAATCAGCTACGTTAAAAATTCGTAGTTTGAATTTCGGGGTGACTTTGATAGTCATAGTTTTTCTTTTTAAATCAGATTTAAGATGTTATAACTTTATTTTTACGTCAAATGTGGTGTTCTCAATGTTTACCTTTAGTTAACTAAGTTTATAAGCTGTTTAACAAAATATAAAAAAAATAGGTACAGTCATCCCACATATTTGGAACACCCACAAATTCGGAACACTTTTATGATAATTTGTCAATAGCATGCCAAAAGTAGCTTTTCTGTCGACCTTACTACACTCAAACCCCGATGGTTTGACACCAACTGTTGTCAAACGAACGGGTCACGTTTTAGTTTGACACCCTTTTTACACGGAGTTCACACACACTACTAAACGTTTGTTTTGATAGTGTACGTGAGCGCCGTGTAAAAAGTGACAGTTCGTCACTTTTAGTTTGACTTTGACCAACCAACGGGGTACAAACTAAAAAAGTGTCAAACGAAAAAGTGACCAACCACCGGGGGTTGAGTGTATTTTTAGAACCTTCCTTTGGACATTATCTTGCTATTTCACTAGTAAAAGTAGTACTTTTTGAACAAAAAACTTCATTTCAACACTATTTTGTCCAGAGCAGCAAAACACTGCCTCGAAATGGCCTGTTTCATAATTGTGAGATGTTATTGTGCCTCCCACAATTGTGGAACACCTGAATTTAACTGATATTTTCACAAAAAAGTTATCAAACCATGTATAAAACATCACAAAGCCTGAGTTTCATTGGTTTCAGTGTGTGAAGTCATTATCTGGTAATAAATATGTACTCCTGGAGAGATCCAAAATTTGTTTACATTCGTAAGAAAAAAGTGTTCCGAATTTGTGGATTTCAAGGGTCAAAGTGATTCTTCAAAAACTTCATATAAAAGTTAAAAGTTACAGATGTTCGATACAGCATTCGAAAGATCGCAAAAAAGCTTTCAAATGAAGGTAAAAGCGAATCATTAAGTTCAATTATCGATTTGCTATGATTTTTTGAACACTGGCCGATCTGGAAACCGTTCCGGATATGTGGGATGACTGTAAAATTGTTTAAAAGTCGAAATTTTGTCTTAAATTCGTTTAAAACCAGTTTGGTTTATAAAATTATCGAATAATATTGCATTTCAAACGTAATTCGAAGCACGAATCGTCCAAATCGTACCATGGGATTTGAACACTTTGTTCGAGGTTCCCATTTTCATGAACACTTGTTCACGATTTTGGGAACTCTTTTTTCTCCGTGTGTGCAGGTCCTCAAAGTAGGGGCCTCAAAAATGACTTTTTTCGGTTTAGGAGGTTCCCGGTGGCCACGGTGTCCAAAACCGGTACTGCCGGTCGGGTTCAGAAAGCAGACATCCTAGCCTTTCATTTGCGGCCAAGACATCCAAAATCGGTTACAATCTCGATTGTTGGCAACCGAAAACATTTCTGGATCTGGGTCTAATACCATTCGTGTATGTTAAAAATGAAGGTCATGGCCAGGTTAATTAAAGTTAACTAACTTTTTAAACTTTTCAAAACTATATAAAAAGTTCTTATTAGGGTAGATTGAACACTTCTCTACCACGTTCAATATGATTCCAAACCATTCCGTACGAATTTAATTTGTACTCTTCATTTTGCGGAAAATCTAAAACCTATCAAAGTCACCCCGTTTTACGGTACATATACCAATTGATAGTGATAGTGAATGTTTGCGCTGGTGAAACGGCATTCCAGATGTAATTTATTGAATTTGGTTAACTCGTTGGGATAGGCTAAATTTGAAATCAATGATGATTACATTGAAGTCGCTACACCTTCTGCTTTTTTTTTAATCCAAGAAAATGGCCAAATTTCCACTTTTCTGAAACTAACTATTTTTGACAGCTTCAAAACCCGCCTTACCTTATCAGATAGAGAGTTTGAGGTTATATGGACAGTGGGGGTAATTTGGACAAGTTCTTAAAAATCTTTTTTTTTCAGATTTGAGAAGAATTTGAAAATATATATAACATGAACAGTACTAGTGAAGATTTAAAAGTACGGAAAACTCAAAAAAATATAATTCAGGTAGTTTTAGAACAATCTGTAAATGTTTTAGAATTCCTGTCAGAACTTCCTTTTTTTTTTGAAATTAAATATGTCTTTATTGAACATTCTTATAATAATTACATTTCTTTTACATGATAAGTGGTATGGCCTAATGCTCTTCATCTTTGTTGTATTTTTCGTTTATTATTTACTGATCACATTTATTTATAAGCTTCAAATTGTTTTACATTATTGCATTGAATTGAATACATTTGGGTAAAAAAGAAAAAAAATAACTTTAACAACTAATCCTAACCTAAAACTAAAAAAATAAATCCATTGAAATATTCAAAATCACTAGAACGAGTAAACTACGAACTGTATTTTAAGATGAATGCTCCAAGAGTTCTTACTTGTTCCTGGCGAGTTTTGCACCCACGCAGAGTTGTTGTCATCTCGATGAAAATGTTCAGAAGTTCTTGTGATGTAAACAGGTCACTGCTGCCTTCACCCGTTGATGTTGGTTGGTTTTCCCTCGGTTGCTGACTGAATCCAGGGGGTGTTGTATTCTCTGCAACTTTTTGCCGCTGATTCAACGGCAATGGCTGCAGATTTGGAACCACTCGAACAGATCCCGCTCCAGGTGACGCCAAAACAGGAAAATCCACCTCCGTGAAAGTTGGTGGTGTTTTGCGACGATTTGGTTGGTGCCTCGTCTTCGCTTGCTGCCGAATTTTCACAAACTCAGCACGTTTTGGGCAGCTTCGATTCTTGGTAGAATGGTCGCCACCACAGTTGAAGCATTTCGCTTCGATGTTCTCGTTGATTGTGTTGCAAGCTTGAGTTTTGTGCTCACCTCCGCAGGTTGCACAACGACTCTTGATGAAACAGTTCCTTCCACCATGTCCAAACTGCAAGCAGTTCGAACACTGTGTCACGTCACGGTGCACTGGACGATAACGTTCCCAAGACACGATGATGTTGAAAATTGCCCGAACTGCTTTCAGCTCAGACGGCGTTGTCGATCCTTTCTCGAAATGAACCAGGTACAGTTGATCACGATACTTGATGTCCTTGTTGTGTCTCGTCATCTTGAAGACTTCGATCACGTTCAATTTAAGAGTTTTGAGCTCTTCTTTCAGCACACTCACATCCATGTCATACAGGCCACGGAGGACCTGTTTCATGGGGCGTTTACCTGGATCGTCATGGCTGTAGTATTCAATCTTTGTGTTGTTCAGGAAATCCCGAACGTAGTTGTAATCCTTTCTGGTAGGTAGCAGAATTTTGAGTCCATCAGCACACAAGCGAATGGAAGCTCGTAAAGCACCAGATTTGATAAACCCGGTCAGCCACTTTCGCACCGAATCCGATGACGATGTTTTCACAAAAATGGGTGGCAACTTTTCCCGTCGTTCAAATTCTTCCTTCTCGCTCACGTCCACAGGGAGGGTAGCGAACTGGTTTCCAGACAATTTTGGAGCGTCCTTGCTCAAACTGCCTGGCTTTGCAGGTAGCGCTTCGGCATTCTTTAGTTTCTTCAAATCTGCCGATCCTGCTGGTGAGGACCGCCTCTTTTTCTTGCCCTGAGGCATTTTTGCACTTTTTAAGCACTTTTCAGAAGCTAAAATCCAGGAGTACCTCACTGAATGATGGTCCACAATGGAATGTCAGAACTTCCTTAAATTCTAATTCTAGTAATAAACTCCAATTTTGGCTTCTCTTTATAAATCCAGATCCAGAAATAAAATTTTAATTTGAAGTACTAAGGAATTGAATCCAAAAAATAGACAACTTGGATTACTTTTATTGATTGTTTCAGGTATACCCAAGTTAAAACATTAAAATTTAAACTAAACATGTGTACAGAATCGTTTTTATACAAAACAAAAATATATATAAAACTTGTTTTAAAGATAAAATAAAAACTTCAAATATTTTATTTATTCATTATTACACAATTAGATTTATTTTAACCAAATCCGGTAGTTGAAAAATCAGTTAAGTTTAGTTAAATTTAACAAAATTTTACCGAACTTCAGTTATACGATGAACAATAATGACTTCATTACCGAATTCCGGTAAGTTTTTGCCGAATTCGGTAATTTTCAGTTTACCGAACTGTTCAGCAGTTGAAAATTCTGTAATATTTACCGAATTCGATAAAAGAAATCTAAGTTTGTATATTTAATATTTTATTTTATTTCATAATGTGTCCAAATCACCCCACAGGGGTGGTCATTATACCCCAACGTAAACATTTGGCGGTAATTTTGTTCAAATTACATTTTTGCGTTAAATACGTGTTTTTTTTACCAAATGTATCGAAATGAACGATATTTTTACATTGAACGTGCAAGAGATGAACCCTTGTGCCATCCACATTACTTTAAAATGTCTCTGTAGCCTGTGACAGAGCTATTTCCGTTACCTTGAGTATACAATATTAACAGCGGTCCATGCAAATGATACCAACGTATATATTCGAAAACCTGTATTGAGTAATTTGCTACGAAATCGGTATTTTTTTCAATTTTAATTTTTCTACTCACTTTATCACTTTATCAAAATTTCACTAAAGTACTTTTTGATTGCAAATTTGATTTTACATCGAAAAATGAAGTTGAAAAATTTTTGCGACCAATATTTCGATTTTTTGAAAAAATTAGTATTGATTCAAAAATTCATAACTCGCTCAATGATTTTTTGCACAACCTGGAAATTTCTGAAAAGTTGGCATTTTATGTCCTCTAAAACATATTGTTGGCGGAGAATCGTGCAGCAGGCCAAGCTAATGGTGTAGCGCCAATAAAAGTAAAGTAAAGTAAGTAAGTAAGTAAAACATATCAAAAAATAAAAAAAAAAAAAATAGTGTTTTTTTGCAAATCAAGTTTTAGTGATAAAAAGTTAAATAAAAAAATCACCAATTTTTTTTTACCGTGTATTTTTTTTCCCAATGTAGTCCGTAAAATACCTACAACTTTGCCGAAGACATCAAATCGATCAAAAAATTCCTTCAAAAGATACAGATTTTTGAATTTTCATACATCATTTTTGTATGGGCAGCTGCCAAATTTGTATGGAAAATTATATGGACAAACTAACGATGCAAAATGGCTTCTTTGGACATACCGAAGGCACCAAAAAAGTTTCAGTCGGATTAAAAAATACAAAAAAAAAACGAATGACCGAAATCCTACTGACTACTGAAATTTTCAGTAAATGAAAACTTGCTGAATTTTTTTTAAAAAAATTGGGGTAGCTAGCTTATTGACTTAAAAAATGAATGTAAATTTAAAGTACATGAATGTAAATTTAAAGTAAATTTAAGGTACTTAGTTAAATAAAAAGGTTCCAATTTTTCAAACAGCAAAATTCAAATTTACTCAGAAAATTGTTGTCCTGAAAATGCGTTTTTTTTTTAAATATTCAAAATACAGATTAGGTGTCGGAGTCGGAGCCGGAGTCAACAATTTGTAGAAAGCCGGAGTCGGAGTCGGAGTCGCTTGAAATATGACCCGACTCCGTAGCCCTGTCTTCAACAAAGTTGTAGGTATTGATGAGGAATATTCTACAAAATCGGCAAATTAATTGCAGAATTTTTTATAAACTTTTTTTTTCACAAATCATCTGCCACAGGGAAATACGATGGGCACTATTTTGAAAAATCAAAAAACCACAATTTTTTAGTTAAATGCTCGGTTAAATGCAAACTTTAAGTGGCCATATTTTGATAACGGTGCATTTCATCAATTTCTGTGAACGACTTTTGACTTTAAATTCGTTTTTTAATTTAAAATTGTGGTTAAAAAACTAGTTTTGGGTATCTATTTTTTCCAAAAAAATGTTAGACCGAGCTAAAGACTCCGTGGACTTCATGATATGGTGTGGACGATTATAGTGCGTCATCTTTACGCACTACGTGCTTACAAAGTTTTGTCGGCATTAAACTAGATTTTAAAACCGGTCCTCACATAATTGCTTTCAAATAGAAAGGACTATTTTATACGACACAAGAAGCACTTGGTATTCACCGATCAAATCTTCTTAAAAATGTACAGCCACAGACCACCAAAACGATCAAACCAGGTAGAATAGGAAAGTATTACAGCACACAAACTGGAACATAAAACGCTTATTAATGGTCGTCGACGTGATCTTTCATCGGATCACGCGTCAACGTTGTGCCAGCAGAACATGATCGCGCACATGACTCGCTCTCGTTCGCGTGCAAAACATGACGACTTACCTCCGACTTTGTTCGTTAATTGGTCTTCGGAAGTCGACGAAACGTTTAAAGTTTGTTTGTTTTTCTGGTTTTGTTTGCTTTGCGTTACCTATAGTGCAGGTTTCATTCTGTCGTGTTTGTTGAGCTCGACATGACGCTAATGAAGAGCGATGGATGTGGCGTCCACTGGCGAGGAATGCTATTATTGTTTGCAACCTGAAGAAAGTGTGCAGTGCCAATCTCTTTCGAAGAGGGAGGGGGATTCCCTTGTATGATCACAGGTACTTCTTTGGAATTAATGGTTCAGGGCAGTTATGACGAGAATACATAAATCGAGGATCTTATTCTTGACTCATGGGGATTCTCTCCAAGTTCTTCGATGGTTGATGGACTCAGGTCTTTCCATGATTTTATCTCTTTTTTGTAGGATAGAAAATGAATCCACATGCTTATCTGTTCAATTGATCTTCGTTAAGACGGATGAAACTGGTGATTCATTTTTGAGCACACAAAAAAAACCTTTTTGAAACATAGTGAGACTTTTCTTCATGTGAACCTATAGACTCAGAATCGAAAACTGTACACAGAAAAAAAAATGATGGTAATATTCATCAGGAAATGGTGACAGATTTTGTGGCAAAATAAATGATAAATTTTACCCCAGAAAATGATGAATTTTCATCAGTTTTTGATGAATATTCATCAGGTTCACATCTTTACACATTTTTTATGTAATATTACACAAATAAAGAGGTAATATTCAACCTACCAAATTTTCAACATTCCAAAATTCAACTTTTTTTTCTGTGTACAAATGGCTTAGTGTGTTTGTGCGTGCACACAAAGAAAAAATACTCTGAATTTAAAAAGATCGTTCGTTGGATTAAAAGTTCGCGTTGGTGAATATTTGTAGAAAGTTCAAACTTTTCAATTTAAAAGTTGGAAAGTTTTTGATACTACCATGCATTTATGGATAAAAATCGTTGTATCGGTAAGTGTTTTACTTTTAATCTGAAAAGAAACCTTTTATAGCAAGAATAAACAACATTTAATACTACAGTGATAGTTTCAGAAAAATGGGCTTGATTCTAGGCTTGATTTTATGTTTATTTTTAAAAGTTTTGAACAGTATGTTAAAAAAAGACATTTTGTTATTGTATTTAACGCTTCTGGCCAAAACCCGAGTCCAAGCTGTACCGATTCTTATGGTACGCCACCGGTCACTTCCGAAGACCCCAAGCTGGACAGTTCCGGATGGACGTTTCGACGCGCGACAGCAAAGTAGAGAACAGGATAGTCACGTTGCCGGCCTTCATCAGGACAGGTTTGGAGAAGTTGGCTGTAGATTCGGCAAGGGTGATCGACGTTTCCTGGCTGGAAAGTGAAGTGCCTGAACGGGGAGTTCTCGATTCTGGAAGCGCATCCGGAAGATTGGGTTGATGAGGCCCTCGGAACGGAATTCGATTTCGAGCACTTCATCCTCCTTCGAGAATGACACAGATTTTTTCAGCACGCTGTCCAGGTTCATTCGGCTGGAGCTGCGCCGTCGCGAGATGAGCATTTGTTGGCGGTTAGTTGCTAATAGAGATGGAAGTTAGTGAAGTTGGCAAGCCACTGCACACATTCTCATTACCCACCGGTGTTGTAGACCGCCGGCACCGAGTGCAACATCCGCTCTGGCCACCTCCGATTATCCCGCTTCTCGTCATCCTCCTCTTCGTCGGCTCCTTCTCCTCACCGTGAAAATCACCTGTCTCGTACTTGTCCAAAAACCGGATGTTTATCTTCTTCAATGCAATCTCGTTGTGCACGCAACTCTTCGGCAGCGCCATCTCCTCGATGATCTCGCTCCAGTCCTCGCGGGAATTGACCTTCAATCACCAATTCTGGGCCACCACCACCGAATACAACCGGTGCGAATCGACATTCCTACCTCCCATCCTAAAAAAAAAACAAACAAAATCAATCACAAGCCCCACAAAACACCCAAGCTTTCTTCTTACCCATTCCGGTCGTGGAACAGCTGCAGTTCCTGCAGGAAGCTTGCCTTGTCCTTTTTGAGCACTTCACCTCGTCCCGAACCCGCGCCACCCTCCTTCGAAGGCGTTCCGCTGCTGCTGTTTGGCTCACGAAGGTTCCCGCGTCCGATTCCTGGCTGCTGCCACGGTCGGCTTTGCTTTGCGTCCTACAATCACCAGCACCTCCAGACCCATCAAAGTGTTTGTTTACATTTGGAACTTAGTCGTACACGGTTACACGAGAACGTCAAAATGAAATAAATTTTACAGTCCTATTAAAAGTTAAGACTTTTAAATCAGTTAGTAGGAAGACTTTACCAGTAAAAGTTTTCATTTTCTAAACAAGAAAAAAACTTTCCGTCATGCTAATTTAAGCAACTTTTTAAATCAAAAATAAGTTACTTTTGTCATTACGGTAATATTTTTTTGTGTGTGTGAATTTTAATTGGGGGTAACAGATTCCTAAAAAAGTGTCCACGTGGTTTATGGATGGTCCCAAAAGTGATATTAGTGTTACTCTTTGGAACTAAACTGACTCCGCCCCCCCCCCCCCCTCACCTTCCCCTCTCCCCAACAAAATCATCCCGAAAAACCAAGGGGCTTAACAAATATTTAAATATTTTTCAAAAAATGTTTTGCATGGAAATTGCCCACGAGAGGAGGACGGGAGGGAGGGGGAGGGGTGGTCTAAGATTAAAATAATTCCACGCGTGGTTTATGAATGATCCCTTAAGATTATTTTAGTTTTGACCAAATCTCTACGAAATCGGTCTTTTTTCTTCAATTTTAATTTTTGTATTTTTTAATCCGACTGAAACCTTTTTGGTGCATTCGGTATGCCCAAAGGAGCCATTTTGCATTATTAGTTTGTCCATACAAATTTGGCAGCTGTCCATACAAAAATGATGTATGAAAATTCAAAAATCTGTATCTTTTGAAGGAATTTTTTGATCGATTTGGTGTCTTCGGCAAAGTTGTAGGTATGGATACAGACTACACTGAAAAAAATGATACACTGTAAAAAAAATTGGTGATTTTTTTATTTAACCTTTTATCACTAACACATGATTTGCAAAAAAACACTATTTTTAATTTTTTTTTTTATTTTTGGATATGTTTTAGAAGACATAAAATGCCAACTTTTCAGAAATTTCCAGGTTGTGGAAAAAATCTTTGACCGAGTTATGAATTTTTTAATAAATACTGATTTTTTGAAAAAATTGAAATATTGGTCTCAAAAATTTTTCAACTGCATTTTTCGATGGAAAATCAAATTTGCAATCAAAAAGTACTTCAGTGAAATTTTGATAAAGTGCACCGTTTTCAAGTTAAATCCATTTTTAGGTAACTTTTTTGAAAATAGTCGCAGTTTTTCATTTGTTTAAATTGCTGCACATGTGTGCCCACCTTTGAAAAAACTATTTTTAAAAGCTGAGAAAATTCTCCATATTTTGCTTTTTTGAACTTTGTTGATACGACTCTTAGTTGCTGAGATATTGCCATGCCAGTGTTTAAAAACAGGAAAATTTATGTTTTCTAAATCTCACCCAAACAACCCACCATTTTCTATTGTCGATATTTCAGCAACTAATGATCCGATTTTCAATGTTAAAATATGAAACATTTGTGAAATTTTCTGATCTTTTCAAAAACAATATTTTCAAAATTTTCAAATCAAGACTAACATTTCAAAAGGGCCAAACATTCAATATTACGCCCTTTCAAAATGTTAGTCTTGGTTTAAAAATTTTGAAAATTTTTAAGAAGTAAGAAGTAAGAAGTAAGAAGTAAGAAGTAAGAAGTAAGAAGTAAGAAGTAAGAAGCAAGAAGTAAGAAGTAAGAAGTAAGAAGTAAGAAGTAAGAAGTAAGAAGTAAGAAGTAAGAAGTAAGAAGTAAGAAGTAAGTTAAAAGTTAAATGTTAAAAGTTACAAGTTACAAGTTACAAGTTAAAAGGTAGAACTTAGAACTTTTGTTTGAAGCTTGCAGCTAGGCCGTTGCAAATATTTTCCAAAGTTTATTTGCAACGGCCTTATTAGTGTTAAAAAACTAGTACATTCCAGACTCGATTATCCGAAGCCTCTTGTATACGCAATTTCGATTATCCGAAATTTTGTATGGGACTTCAGATATTCCAATCACGAACAAAAAAATCATTTTTTTTTAATTTTTCAATTTACTCAATTAAATTCGAGTTCTGTGTTCCCATTTAAAAAAAAATGAGTTGTTATTTGCCATTTAATAACCAAATACATTTTTTCAGTATTTCAACCAGGGTTACCAGGTCTGAACAGAAAAAAATCTGGCAAAAAATCTGGAAAAAATCTGGCAAGCCACTTTTCTCAAAGTAATTAGCAATTTTGTGTTCAAAAACAGTGTATTTTCACTTTTTATACATTATAGATTCACAAAATAAACAAAATGCACCAATAAAACGATTTGAGGAAGAAATAGAAAACTATTTTTTTCAAATTGGCACTCCAAAAATCTGGCATTGCCAGATTTATCTGGCAACCTGGCACCCCTGATTTCAACCCCGCCATTTTGGCCACCATCTCGAAATTAAAAATTCTTTATCACTTAGGAACATGTTTGGGGGATTTCGAAAAAAGTGCCCACTTGGTATATGGATGGTCCCTAGACCGCAAAATGAACTGTACTTTGATCAGGAAAAGTGTCAAAAATTCAAAATGCATTTTAATGTTTTTATTTACAGAAAATTCCCCATCCCTCCCGTGTAATCCCACATCGCAACGTTTCATTCACAACCGCCACCATCCCGAGCTCCTATCAGTAACTTTACACAAAACAAACCGAAGAACCGGCAAGATCCCGATCGAGCGCGCCACTAGACTTCGGCCGCAACAACAACAAAAAATAGGGAGCCCTTATAAAAGCAAGCCGGTTCGGCGTCACTCCATCCAATAGAACCTCAACCGTTTGCCACATCAGATCTCAGACCTGTTCTCTTGAAGCGCGTAGACTCGTATTTAAGAACGTACAAAAAGTAGCAACTTGTTACCGCCGCGCGCGTGCCAAGTGATCATTCCAAATACTCTACATCTAAGGATCGCCCTGAAGTCGGTGGTGTGAAAATAATCGCGTCGAGATAATTGATTTGATTAAACCTCGCGAGCCACAGCGTAGTTGCTAATTGATAGCTGTCGTTGAAGATCGCGTTGCAGCAGCCCGAAGTGATCTTGGCCAGACCTTTTAAAGGCAACCAACAAACCGTCTAAGACCCCGCATAAACAAGTGAGACCTTCTTAAGGTGCGCTAAACCAGCCTCTCTCTCTTGATCTAAAAATAACTCCCCTCTTAGACATGAGGTCGCTCCACTCGTTGCTGGCAGCCCTGGCCGCCGTGCTGCTGCTGGTGACCGCGATGGTCCACGCGACGCCGGTTCTGCTGGACAAGCTGTTTGGCTTTGCGGCGTATCAACCGTCGTATTCCGGTGGAGGTGGTGGTGGCGGTTACGGTGGAAACCAGTACGGATACTACGGCGGTGGGGGTGGAGCGGTCAGTAGGACGGCGAAACCCCGACCCAAGGGACGGTCGTACAAGGAGATCTGCCGCGTGCTGAATCCGACGCCGTACGCGCTGCCCGGAAGTATACCCGCGGCCGGGGCGCCCTTTTGTCCGTACTAAAGTGTAGATTAAGGGGTAGCAATGAGCGATTCTCTCTTCATCAGTTGTGTATGTTCCTTTGTGCGAGTGGCAGTGTCTAGTGAATACGATTATTTGTAATGTTAAGGTGCATTTTAGTGATAAGGAAAAAGTGCAAATAAACTAGAGCTTAACTTAAATTTAGCATTCTTCGTTTCATTTAGGATGAAAGAAAATTACACAAGAAATATGGAATTATCCTAATAACTTTTGAACAAAAACTAAATAACATAAAAGTTGTGTGAACTAGGAATCGAAATTTCGATTCAATGAAAAACCTTGGACTTGAACTTGAAGTGTACAACAAATATTCCAACTTTATGGGTTCAATACAATCTTATTGGACAGTAAAAACTATCACGGATCGATCTGAACATTTGGTGGTCAATACTAGCGTACACTCGAGCGTACATGCAAAAAAGGCCGGTGCCCGAAATTTAAGCAAAACCCATACAGAGAAACCTATTGGCCTAGGGATTTTTAGTTATTGGGCTTAATGAAAACCAAGAAGAAATCGTAGTTTTTTCGCAATCACAGCAGATTGCAAATTATATTTTTCATATTTCTGGAAATTTAGATTTTTCTTTCTTCCTAAAATCATAACATTGGTACCAGCTTTTTACCATCCTGAACTTTAGCACAAAAGGTTGTTTCCGTGATTTTTTTTTCTGGAATGTCCTAATCATTACCTACAACTTTGCCGAAGACACCAAAACAATCACAAAATACAGATTGTCGAGTGCCCTATTTGTATGACCAGCCGTCAAATTTTTATAGAGACTTGTATGGAAAAACTAATAACCTTTTTTTTTCTTTTTTGAGCATGAATCTTTAAATTAATAAGACGGCCAAAGTCCAGCAGGAAGTAAGCAAGCAAGTTTCTTTGAAAGGAGATGTTTAACTAGGAAATGGAACGGAATCCCTAACCTGCCAAACAAACGTGTATTGACCCTAATGAACAATCGAACGATTACGGAGGTATGAAAATAATGGAAATATTTCCCCTAGCTCTATAAAGCCTCAAAATTTGGTCAAAAGAAAAACACAATCAATTTTTTAATTTCATTTAAAAAATCGAATGTTTGTTTTCATATTCATAAAACCAACAGTTGACTTCTTGACCAAAATCTAGAGTATTTTCTCTTAACTCCTTCAAACTCAATTATCTTATGGTCCACAGAATAATTGAGAATTAAAATCTCGTTTAAAATTCTCAATCGCTACAAAAATGCAAATGATAAAAATACGGCTGTGAAAAAAGCTTCGCATACCCGACCCATTGTATTTTTTTGGGAAAAGAAGGGACACTTTTTTACTTAAATAGTTTTCACAATTTCAATAAAACCTTTAAACAGCGATTTGACGTCAAACCACCAGGATCTAGATCAAACCCAGTCAACTTGAGTGTCCAATTTCCCGTCCCGGGAAAAAAATCACGGAATTTCCCGGGATTTTCCGAAAAAAAAATCCCGGGAAATTTGTAAATTTCCAGGGAATTGGGTACTAAAGTCCTATGTCAATTTTTATGTACAACGGTAAAAAACACCATTTCTGATCACTTTTTTTCATTTTAATGCAAATTTTTTTTTTGACAAGACAACATTTTTTCGATGGATCAACTATGGTCCCCTTGGAACGAGCTGTCAAGTAGGAGCTTTTCTGTCAAGAAGAACCGCGAGGTTAATTTTTCAAAATTGATTTAAAAATCCATTTTAAACTCTTTGTGCTCGTACAAAGGGTCATTGTACTCAGAAAAATAAGCTTTATCGCTGTAAACAATAATATCAGCAATCTAAGCTTCATTTTAGGACTCAATTACCAAAATACAAGCGGATGTGTACATTTTTCTACCTTTTTGACACCAATGTTTTAAAATTATACAAAAAATAATTATTAGAGAACCTGATTTGATTTAATTCATTTCAATCTACTGTTCATATTGAACTAAACTGCCCCTGATCGCATAAATGTCCCATATGCATTTTCATCACTTTTAAGTTATTGATGCAGTTTGGTTCAAAATCATGTGCTCTTTCAAAAATGTCTATAACATCCAGTACTTTGTTCTTGAAATCAGGAGGAAATCCAGTTTTTTCGCGAAAATTTAACACGTAGCCTTATGTATAGGACAAACTTCAAATGCGTTTTTCTCAGCTTGCTGTTGCATATGAGACATTTATGCAAACATGGACAATAATCAGCTAGTCTGTAAATTTCATGTCAAGGTTTAATTCAGATAATATTTATTTCTGAAATATTCACAACTAGGAGTATTGTTTGCTTATATGTTTCCCGGGAATTCTCGGAAAAAAATATTTAGGGTATGATTTTTGGTGTGCAAATATTTTCTATGTCAGTTATTATACCATAAAAACGTTACTTAATCTACCGATGGTGGTTGGTGCCTTCTCCCGATGATGCTATGAGACGCGGGTTCGATTCCCGCCTTATCCACTGAGCTTCTATCGGATGGTGAAGTAAAACGTCGGTCCCGGTTTCTCCTGTCTCGTCAGAGGCGCTGGAGCAGAAATCCCACGTTAGAGGAAGGCCATGCCCCGGGGGGCGTAGTGCCAATAGTTTCGTTTTTTTTTTTTTTTCGGTTGGTGCCTTCCTCACAATTATGTACAAATTTGTTTCTGTAGTAAGAATGTCAAACCTACAAATTTTATCTAAATTTTACTTCTTACAACATATCTTATGGGGTCTAGAATCCCAAAAATCATTGGACCTAATATTAGAACAACACCTACGGGGCTGTTTCATGAAAATTGTTCACTTTCAATAGTTATATTACTTTAAAGTTTTTTAAGCCTTAAGGCAGTAAAAAAATATATCTGTTCATTTTTCCCGGGAGTTTCAAATCAACAAAATCCCGGGAGCCAGATCTCCGGATAGATCCGAACAACTTTTTCATCAAAATATTTGAGATCCGGCCTCTGAAATGTGTACAAATGACACTTAGGTGCTCATAACTTTTGATAGGGTTATCAGATCTTCAATCTTTTGGGCTTGTTGGAAAGGTCTTTTGATTACCTATCCAACGATGGGTCACATGATAGATCCGGACAACTTTTTCATCAACATATTTGAGATCCAGCCTCTAAAATGTGTACAAATAACACTAAAGTGCTCATAACTTTTGATAGGGTTATCAGATCTTCATATGGTTTGGGCTCATTAGAAAGGTCTTTCATATACCTTTCTAAAAATGTGTGATCAGACGGCTTTTCTGACAAAAAACACCCTTTTTACAATCTTTCAAACTTTAGCCAGAATCGTTATTTTAGCATAACTTTTGAAATACTTAACAAAACTTCATAATAGTTAATATAGGTCTTGTGGGACCCTAAGACGGATCGAATGAGACCAGAACGGCCCAAATCGGTTCAGCCAGTCCGGAGATAATCGAGTGCATTTTTTTCGGTGCACGGACTTACAGACATACACACGCACAGACATTTGCTCAGAATTTGATTCTGAGTGGATAGGTATACGTGAAGGTAGGTCTACGAGTTCGAATTAGGAAGTTCATTTTTCGAGTGATTTTATAGCCTTTCCTCAGTAAGGTGAGGAAGGCAAAACCACGGAATCGTGTAAAATCATTAAATTACAACATCGTATCATATGAAATTTACCCAAAGAATGTTTCAAAAACTCGCTTCAAATATTTTAAAGTTTTGAGTTGTGATTTCATGAAATAGGGTTAAATCGACGTTAAATCGGTTAAATAGCGCTAGAAATTATGTGTTCAAGGCAAATTCAGTGATTATCTAGCTATTTATAAGTAGAAAATACTTGTTCTGGAATATTTCATGATTCATGTTCATGATTCTCTTTTTTATTTCAGCTTTATGGTCACTGAGACAAATTTTTTTTCTGATTTGAAAGACAGCATGCAAAATAAGAATATTTACATATTTTCTCAAAGTTGCATAATTTTTTTTCAAGCAGTCAAGCCATTACTAGATCCTCACACTCATTTGGACCATTAGAGTTGCTGTTCTTTTTAATTCTGTTGTATAATATTAATCAGAAACTGGATCAGAATTATTTTCGTTAAATTTTTAATTTCGAGAACACCGGGAAATTGGACGCTCTACCAGTCAACTCAATCGGAATTCTAGGCAACAACCGATTCCGTGCACGTACCGGTTGTTGAGTTTGAAACGGAATACGTAAACGATTCAAATTGAATTCCGTTTCAGGCTTCCGATTGAGTTGACTGGGAAAGTGCTTCGATTTGGCTCAAATTTTTCCTGGGAGTTTCTTGACCAAAAAAGTTAGATTCTGCGAGATGATTTAAAAAAAATATCAGATTTCGGTATCATAATCGAAAAAGTTATCTGTCAAACTGTAGAGGCGCAATCGGGACTCCACGAGACACGACGTTCCGGGCGCAGCACCATCGCTGCCAACCTTTAACCTCCCAACCACCCACTGACCTCATGTTCGCTTCCGTCGTGTCCTGTTCCAGATTCAACCAACCGGTTCCAGGACAACTTAATCACACTCACACTTCCGCGCTAAACGTTCACTTGGTTTACTTTCAACTCTAGAGTTTTTATAACACGCAGAAAAATGTTTTGTAGAATCAGCCTGTACGAGGTTTGAATCAACAAAATATTTTGTTGAATATAATCAACGAAATTTTTGCACTGAATCAACTCTCAAATTTTGTTGATTCAAATTGGCGTATTTTGTTGCTTCTAAGCAGTTTTTTGTTGATCAAAATTTGACAGAAAGAACGTCAAATCAGATTTTTGTTGAAACAACGTCGATTTTTTGTTCAAACAACTCACACATTTTATTTAAAATAAGCTTAGTCTTTCAATTGAATTAACAAAAATGTTGAATTGTAATAAAAATAGTGATTATTTATTTATTTATTGATACTAGCATTTTTATTTTATTGGATAGAACATAACTCAATCTGATGCTTCATGTCTCCCATCTTGCTCAGTCCGAGTGTCATATCGCTGCTCTTGAACCGCACCTGTTGTCGGTGGCAACGCCGCTTTCTGATAAAATGACGAGTTTGTTAAGTTGCCTCCCGTTTTAAATGGGCCATGTTGCCGGTGAATCGTGGCTACGTTGTTTTCCACAAAGGTCTGCAAGGGTGGGAAGAGCATTGAAAAAGGACTTTTGAAGTAAAATGCTGAATCGCTTACCAAGCATGTTCCACCGATGATTAATATGTTGGGAGATTTCTTGAATTCTGCATAACTTGAATGGTTCTCCTCCTTTAAAGTTACACGCAGCAGAACTTCTAGAACACCAACGGAATTGTTGCTCGGAACGACAACAATCGAACTCCGGAGCTTGTTCACTGGCCACTCATCAAAACCAAAGAAAGAACATTTTGACAGATAGCGGGCACGTGTGAACAGCAAGTAATTTCATTAAAATCAAAAAACAAAGTGAAGTTGATTCAACGTCGTTCATAGTAAAATCAACGCGATAATTTTGTTGATATTTCCAAAAAGGTTTGATAAAATACACAGAGTAAATTTGACTCAAAATTTTGAGTTGTTTTAGTTGGTTTTGAGATCTGATTCAACAAAAAATCGTCAATTTAAATCAACAAAATATTTTGTTGATTCAAACCGGCCTGATTTTTTTGCGTGAACATATGAAACACAATAGAGATCTCCACGGTTTCTCTCACGCACACTATAATTCTGTGTTAGTATTTGTATTTAAAGTATTGTTTTGGTTTTGATCGATTGTGATTGGCTGAATTCCATGCAGCTGATTTTGTTTACACTATTTTTACGCAGACATAGGCAAATCGAGTAGCCGAACTGGCCTATAAAAACCAGCTGTTTACCACGTGCTCGTGGTATAACAAAGGACACAGCTGATTTTGACAGACGAATTATTCTACTCGATTTGCCTATGTCTGAGTGTAATTTTGTTAAACACTAACACACTCTCGTGCGTGGATATCTCTATAGATTCTAGGTCCTTTAAAAAAAACTCTGGAACTGTCCACAGCGTTTGCACATAAACACGTGCCTCTTTTCATTCGTTGTCAAAGTCAAGTACACGCTTCTGTAAGGACTAGTCTGTTTCGGGTTATAATTACCCGGTCAATATATTTTTATTGTTGCCATTGTTTTGAAAAAACGAAGACCCTACACAAACCATAGAGGAGAAAAGCAACTCGCGACAAAATTTTGAAGCTGGGAATTTTGACAGGTATGATTTTCATAAAGTATTCGCCTCCTTTTCTCTCCCGCAGAAAACTGGGGACAAAGCAGTTCGACGGTAACATTTCAAAAGGCATCATGTACATTTTGACACTTTCTGGGTTATTGTATATTCTGAAAGTACTTCTAATAAGCTACCTCTCCACCAAAAATGAGCAAAAGTTACTTCAGTAAAGTCTGTTTAATCATGATTTTAAATAAAGTAACATAAACAAAATCTCTGCCATCAGCAGTCCCTGTTTATATAGCCCTGTCAACCTGTCAAACAAAAGGCTACATAAACCTCGTGACGAAAAAAAAAGCAACATGAAAAAAGCGCCATGTACAATCGGCGAAAAAAAACGAATCATAACAAAGCGCCCCCCTCAGTGACAGCAGGGTGATATCGACGTTGGTGATTTCAAAAGAAGTTATGTTTGTTTTTCTCAAATAAAATTACGGAAATTATGTTTTATTGAATATGGATGATCAAGTATCAATAAAAGCAACGTTTTTCATCGTTTGTTATCATTAGAAATTCTTGTTTTGCTTTTATATAAAAATGGTATTTGAAAATGGATGCTCAACATTCAAATGCGTTTTTCTCAAAACGCATGGTTTGTACATGATGCTTTTTGAAATGTTGGCATCGAGTTGTCAAACAAGGCCAAACTGTTAAAGTCACTCACAAAATGAACTTTGAGTGATTTGAGTTGACTTTCTCCTCTAGTCAGAAGTCACTCGCAAAATGAATACTGTTTTTTAGTTTATTTACTACCTCACGATTTTTTTTCTTTTGTCAATTTCTCTTTTTTGAGTTACTTTACTGGCTAAAAAATTGGGTCCTAAAATTGAGCTTAAATCGAGGCACTAATTTTTGTTATTACTTTTCACAAAAATATTTATTTTTTCAGCACTGTGCAATTTTTTTAAAAATTTGCTTTGCCAAGATAAGATTGTCAAGATAAGCCTTGACACGTGCCTTGACAGCTCTTTCCATGGAGACCATAGTAATTATTGTTGAAACAATCCCAGAGTTTTTTTTTTTTTTTTTTTTTGAATAGGTCCTATAAACATAGAAAAGATAATAGTTTATAAGACCTGTGTGTAGTGCAGTAGTGCGCGCTTGTTGTGCCTCGATACGGCTCCGCGAAAGTATCCTCAAAACCACGGTTACTCGGTTTTATCGCGACCCAAAGTGATACTAATCAACGCGGGAAGGTGCCGGGAATCAGTGCAGTGAATTATATTTCCCCTGCGACCGGTGGCGGAGCAGAAAAAGTGAAGATTATTCTGCTGCACAGCGGCGGCATCGTGGGAAGAAACAAAGGAAGCAAAACAAGTGATCGGTCGTGGCCTGGGCTAGTGTTTCGCTACGGGTGACGACACGCACACCATTAAAGGTCGATCGCGGTGTGTCGAGAGTGCAATTTTTTTTGAGAAAAAAAGTGGTAAAAGTTTTTGAAATTGTTGAAAATTTAGAAAGTGATTTCGGTAGCGCAAAAGCACACAAGCACAAAGCAGTGTATTTATGTTTTGCTGCTACGTTCTCTTCCGGATATGAAGACCGTTAGGCTTCGAGACAAAAGCCCCCGTTACGGTATAGAGAGAAAACCGGAGCTAAGTCTCGGTAGCTCGTAGGCGACCTCGTCGCCCCGAGGCTAGGTAGCGCGGCCCTGATAAGGCTGCCTACCGAAAAAGAGGATCGCGAATGGCAAGAAGATTGGAAATCCGGAGCAAACGGCAGAAGCCTATTAAAAAGCAGATCACCGATTGGCGACTCGGTTCTTGGAACTGCAGATCCCTGAACTTTTTGGGTTTCCAGTTCGCATTGGCGAATGAGTTGCAACCTCGCAACTTCGATGTTGTGGCACTGCAGGAGGTGTGCTTGGAGGAGGAGCAGGTGCTCGACTGGCCAGGTCGGCAGACCGATTCCCGTTTTTTTCTGAGCGGCGGCAAGGACAAGAAGCTGGGTACCGGCTTTATTGTGCGGGGCAAGATGCAGGATCGCGTGTTCGGCTTCACGGCGATCAGCGAGCGGATGTGCAAGTTGAGGATAAGAGGCCGTTTCTTCAACTACAGCATAATCAACGTGCACTGCCCCCACGAGGAAAAGTCCGATGATGAAAAGGAAGCATTCTACGCGACGCTGGAGGAGGTGTATGACGGCTGTCCGCGGCAGGATGTGAAAGTCATCATTGGGGATATGAACGCTCGGTTTGGGAGGGAGGAAATGTATCGGCCGACAATAGGCCCAGAAAGCCTGCACTCGGTCACGAACGACAACGGCCAACGCTGCATTGACTTTGCAGCCTCTCGAGGAATGGTGGTCAGGAGCACCTACTTCCCTCGCAAGGACATCCACAAAGCCACCTGGACATCACCTGACCAACGGACGAAAACGCAAATCGACCACGTCCTGATCGACGGCCGATTCTTCTCGGACGTAACGCACGTGCGCACCTTTCGCGGTGCGAATATTGACTCGGACCACTACTTAGTTGGAGTTGACATGCGCTCAAAGCTGTCGACGGTGTTTAACCAACGCCGGAGCCGGCGGGCCCCTCCGTTCAACACCGCGTGTCTTCAGAACGGAGAAGTGGCCCACAGGTACGCGCAGCAGCTGGAAGCGAATCTGCCAGGTGAGGAGGAACTTGGCGCAGCCTCGCTCGAAGATGGTTGGAGTCGCATACGCTCAGCCATCGGCAGTGCAGCGGAAGCCACACTGGGTAGTGCGATCCGAGTCAGCCGAAACGATTGGTACGACGACGAGTGCCAACGGATTACCGCCGAGAAGAAGGCAGCTTACGACAGGAAGCTGCACAAGGCGACGAGAGGGAACGTGGAACGATACAGGCAGGCTCGGAATCGGCAGGTCGCGGTCTTCAAGCTCAAAAAGCGCCAGCAGGAAGACCGGGATTGCGCAGAAATGGAGCAGCTATTCCGAGCTAACGAGTCGCGGAAGTTTTACGAGAAGGTGAACCGGTCCCGCAAAGGCTTCGTGCCGCGAGCCGATGTATGCAGGGACAACGAGGGGAACTTGATCGTGAACAAAAGCGAGGTGTTGGACAGGTGGAAGCAGTACTTCAACGAGCACCTTAACGGCGATGAAGCGGACGGAGACGGCGTTGAAGTCAACCTTGGAGCGCCCGCAGCTGATGAACAGTTCCCGGCGCCTGATCTAGAAACGGTGAAGAGGGAGATCAGGAAGCTGAAGAACAACAGAGCTGCCGGCAAGGATCGGTTACCCGGTGAGCTCTTCAAATATGGAGGAGAGAAACTGGCGAGGGCGCTTCACTGTGTGATCTCCAAGATCTGGGAGGAGGAGAAGCTACCGGAGGAGTGGATGGATGGTGTCGTGTGCCCCATCTACAAAAAGGGCGATAAGCTGGACTGCGGCAACTACCGCGGCATCACGCTTATCAACGCGGCCTACAAAATCCTCTCCCAGATCCTCTGCCGTCAGCTGTCACCCCATGCAAGGAGGTTCGTGGGGCCCTACCAAGCGGGCTTCACTGGCGCGCGCGCCACCACGGACCAAATATTTTGTCTCCGACAGATCCTCGAGAAATGTCGTGAGTACAACGTGCCCACACATCACATCTTTATCGACTTCAAGGCGGCCTATGATACAGTCGACCGCGAGCAGCTATGGCAGATTATGCACGAGAACGGGTTTCCGCCTAAACTGACTCGACTGATCAAGGCTACCTTGGATGGTGTGATGTGTCACGTGCGTGTTTCGGGGGATTTAGCGGAACCCTTTGGATCACGCCGAGGGCTGCGGCAAGGTGATGGCCTATCCTGTGCGCTGTTTAACATCGTCCTTGAGGGCATTATTCGAAGGGCGGGCATTGACACGAGTGGCACGATCATGAACAGGTCCTACCAGCTGCTTGCTTTTGCCGATGACATCGACATTGTGGCAAGAAACCTGGAGACGGTGAAGGATGTCTACACCCGACTGAAGGTACAAGCAAGGCGTGTAGGACTTGGCATGAATACGACGAAGACGAAGTACATGAGAGGAAGGGGTTCGAAGGACGTTGGCCCCCCATGTCTCACCCCTCTAGCTGTGGATGATGATGAGTTGGAGGAGGTGAGCGAGTTCGTGTACTTGGGATCGCTGGTAACCGCCGACAACGACACCAGCAAAGAGATCCGGACTCGTATTTTTGCCGGGAATCGTGCGTACTTCGGATTACGGAAGACTCTCACATCAGATCGAGTGCAACGCCGCACGAAGCTGACGATGTACAAAACACTGATTAGACCGGTAGTCCTCTATGGCCACGAGACTTGGACGATGCGGCAGGAGGACGAACGAGCCCTTGGAGTTTTCGAACGGAAGGTGCTACGAACGATCTACGGTGGAGTGCAGGTGTCTGACGGAGTGTGGCGAAGACGCATGAACCACGAACTGCACGCGTTTCTTGAAGAACCGACCATCGCCACCCAGGCGAAGTTCGGGAGGCTCAGGTGGGCCGGCCATGTCGCCCGAATGGACGAGAGCCAGCCTGTCAGACTGCTTTTTGACCGCGCTGAACCAGCTGGCGGAACAGGCAGAAGAGCAGGGAAACCGCGCGCACGGTGGGGAGATCAAGTGAATGGTGATATCCGGAAGATCTGTAACCTGGGAAATTGGAGAGTAGCAGCTCAAGATCGAGAAAGATGGAAGCGTCTTCTTGCTACAGCACGCGTACCTGGTGCGCTATGCTGATTGGTATGGTATGTAGACCTTTTCAAACAATATCTTTAGAATTATTGATTTTATTACATGAAAAACTAAATCATACAAGTTGCACTTTACACATCTCGATATTTAATCTATGCAAAAATTCACCACTTGGGTTTCTCCCACAAAACATTGTGCGAGGGCTAAACTCAAAACCAAAATTACATCTTTTCCAGTCAGCGTGTGAGAGCTCTGTCAAACTGTCAGAAGCAAAAGAATCCAGAATTTTTTGCATCGTCGGTCCTGTGTAAAAAAGTGATTTTCGCCAAGGGAGAGCAGAAAAACCATAATACTAAATTAGTGATTTTGGTGTTTTTTAGTGTTAAAAGTATCGGATTTAGTGAGTTTCTTTTGTCGAAGGTGCTAACAACAAGTGCAAAACGCGAAGTATGCTTTCCAATGCGATGCGCGATGAAAATCCGCAAATCGCGTTCTGTTTAATGGAGTAGAAGAAAAAAATTGTGCAAAAATAAAAACAACAAAAAAAACTCAAAACTCCAAGAATCGAGTGGGGAAACAATGCCCAACGCGGCGGCGGGCACCGGTTTCCGGTGCCGGGGCGCCCGTGGCGAGCGCAAGCTGGCCATCCACTACGTGTTTGTTTACGTGTTTTGTCTGCAAATCGTCGCGACCACCAACGATCGGATGTCCTCGACGCTGTGGAAGCTGAACGCCGAGCAGGGCAAGATCGTGAGCGTGCCGACGGGGGGTGGTGGCGGCGGTTCCGGAAGGGTCAGTATTTCTTGCGGTCTGTTGAGGGATTAAAATTAGCGAATTTAACATTTTTTCAGGACGACTTTACGTTGGACGAGCTGGCCGAAAGGCTTGGGGAGCCGGACGAGGACGAAGAATCGACGTTCTCGATCATCACGGCGACGGCGGCCAACTACCGGCACAACACGTGGAACCGGGGCGAGGGCACGACCGAGGAGCTGCTGCGGAGGCTTGCGGAAGGAGAAAAGTAAGTAAATTTGTATCTCCTCTTTCGTCTTCTGTTTCAAAGTTGTGACCATCTGTCGAGCAGATGTTTGACGACAAGGGTCTACTAACTTTGCTCTCTTTTCCCACAGTCCCTCGTCATTCGGTGCGAACTCGTTCAACGCAACCGCTGCGAGTCCCGTTGCACCACAACCGTCACGATCCGGCCCGTCAAAACCGGGCGATCCCTCGCTGGATCTGCTGACCTGCGGCAAACCGGTCAACTTTACCCACTACGACGACCTGGTCGGGGTGGCCCAACGGTACGAGCACAACCCAGCCCCCGAGCCGGAAGTGGCCTACCTCTTCCTCAAGCGCAAAACCGGTCAATCCCTGGAGCACTTCAACATTGACGCGCTCGAGCGGCGGCTGCGGCGCGCCAAGAAGGAACAACCGCACACGATCGCCCTCTGGAACCAGATCGGGAACTTTTGGCGCATCAAGGGAAACGCCGGCCACGCGATCGAGTGCTTTCGGCGGGCCCTCTCGGTGGCGCCCACCAACGCGGACACGCTGCTCAACCTGGCCCGGGTACTGTTCAACCTGCAGTATCTGGACGACGCCATCAGTTTGACCAAGCGTTCGCTGGAGGTGCACCCGCCGGATCGGAGCGCCTGGCGGCAGTACTTTACGCTGGGGGAGATCTTCAAGGCGTACGGCCAGCTGTCGGACGCGATACTACATTTAAAACAAGCGTTGGCGCTGCATCCGCACTACGAACCGATCCGGCGGTTGATTGCCGAGGCGGAGAAGATCGAGTTTGCGTCCAACACGACGCGGATGCAGTTCTACACGGGGCTGATCATCGCGGTGCTGGTGAGTACCAGTTCTGTGGGACACGGGACAACGATTTGACAAAGAATTTTGTTCTGAGGGCTCTATTTCAGATGCGGTGTCGATCTGGGTTTGAGAGTTCTTGTGGGTCAATTGGTACTTTTCATCTGAGATTTCTTTTATCAAACAGATTAAACTTTCTTTTTCCAAATAAATCTCACTTGTATTCGAGTCATAAACTTCAAAAAAAAAAAAGAATTAATTTCAAGAGCTTTTGTTCTTTGTCATAGTGGTCATGTGTAACATAAAGACCTGCACTTTTTTCCAGTCTTCGAATTTTTTTTTTAATTGGTAACACTGCCAAATAAAGTTTGTTCAACTTTCGCTATAGCCCAAAAAATGACATTTTTTGACTTCATAAGAAAAAGTAATAAATAAAATTCTTTTTTTTGTGCAAATAATGTTTTGTGCGAACATAAAAAAATGTGATTTTCTTTAAAGAGCGTTTATACTTGTTACACCAAAGTAAAGCCGTTGCAAATATTTTTCAAAGTTTATGACGAAGTATGTTGAAACCTTTGCTTGAGGAGCGGTCGTGGCTGAATGGTTACGATGTTCGCTTTATAAGCGAATGGTTCTGGGTTCGATACCCATCTGCTCCCAACGAGAAAGTTCTGGACTCATTGAATTTGGAATTAATGAAAAAACTTCAGCTCACGGCGGGGTTCGATCCCCTGTCCTTAGTATTGGCAAGCAAAAATGCTCTCCACTTAACCGTGGAGCATTGGTAGCTTGAGGAGGAATTAGACTGGTATAGTTGAATCCAAGAATCGGACAAAGAGTCAAATTGAATGCAAGTTGAACATCAGAACTCAAACAATATTGCATGCAAGATTGCAAGCGCAGTTGAAATTGAATCTAAAAATACCTCGCTATAAATAGCCTGGGCGACTGATAGAATTCATCCAACAAGAGATGAGAAGAATTGAAAGCATTCCCATTAGAAATGTGAACACACGAAGAATTCGAACAACAATGCCAACGGTCGTTACCACTCGCCTAGGGTGGCTCCTCAGACCATTCACCTTCCCAAAAACCGTCCAACTCCAAGCGAAACTTACTTGAGAATACCGTGGAGATTTTCCCTTAATACTCTGAAAATAGTGGAGCATCAACACTTCCCGTCTTCCAAATCCCTTTCCTTGTCCCTGGTGCGCGGTGGAGATGGGAGCGGCCGGCAATGGACGGCTGCCATGGTGGTGAGAATCTGGTTCAGGTGGAATTGGTTCTATTCCCAATTATCGATTCCTAGGCAACTTGGGCTTAGACAATCATCACATCACATGGCGAAAATCCAGTCTGCAATCCGCTAAAATCACCGTCTCCTAGCGAAGCGAAGCGAAGTATGTTGAAACCTTTGCTTGTAATTTCAATTTTTATATTTTTGACAAAGAACTTTGTCCTAAGGGCTCTATTCTGGTGAGGTGTCAATCCAGAAAAACGAAAAATGTCGCGCGTTACGAAAATGTTGCATGCTTGGTACTGGGGAAGGGGTCTGCAACGCAACAAGGCACTGTTGCGTGGAATTTTCGAGCCAATATAAACCCCACTCGATCAGCCTAGGGAAATCATTCTATCGTTGGACGCCGAGGAGTAAACAACAACCTGGACCTGGAAGCAGATGGCCTGGAGGCCCAGAAGCAGTTGGCCGAAAAGCAGCTGGCCTGGAGCAAGGAGCAGCCAAGCGGAGGCAGGCCAGCCGGAATATTCTGGCCACAAGACCCGGAGTGGCCAGAACCCTCAGGGGTGTTCCGATGGAAGGCCATACGAGAGGGGACAATATGGGTATCAAACTTCTTGGAATTTGATACTGGTGATAAAAATGGCCATTTTGACAGTTTTGGCCACAACCTGGAGTGGCCGGTGCCCTCAGGGAGGTTCTCCCGGAAGGACATTAACAGAACCATACGATTTTGGGCAATATGGGTATCAAACTTCTTGGTTTTCAATACTGGTAATGAAAATGGCCATTTTGACAGTATTGGACACAACCTGGAGTGGCCGGTGCCCTCAGGGAGGTTCTCCCGGGAGGTCATTTACCGAACCATACGATTTTGGGCAATATTGGTATCAAAATTCATGTTTTTCAATACTGGTAATTAAAATAACCATTTTGACAGTATTGGCCACAACCTGGAGTGGCTGGTGCCCTCAGGGAGGTTCTCTCGGGAGGACATTAAGCGAACCATACGATTTTTGGCAATATGGGTATCAAAATTCATGTTTTTAAATACTGGTTATGAAAAATACCATTTTGACAGTATTGGCCACAACCTGGAGTGGCCGGTACCCTTAGGGTGGTTCTCCCGGGAGGACATTTACCGAACCATATGATTTTGAGCAATTGTTCAAGGCTCAACTGCGATCGTTGACGATGACGATGGAATGAAAATCGTTGGCAAAAATGCTGCCTTCACGACTCCACGGCAAAACAAAACAGCCAATCAGAGAGCGGAAAGATTTTTTGCGTGGGTCAAAGCACGCGCTTGCTTGTTCAAGGCCAACTGCGATCGATTGACCGTGGACACTTGCAAGCGAAAATTGTTAATATTCGTTAAATTATTTTAAAATGAAAATTTTGGAGGAAATATTTAAATTAATTTAAACGCCAAGCGTCAAAAGCTTTAAAACTGCACCAACAGCAGTGCATGAATCATTTGAAACAATAACTCTTTCGTGAATTTTTCGTTGGCGCTGAAAAGCGCCATTTTGTTAAATTGCAGCAGAAGTTGATTTTTGTGGCCATCTTCTCGAGCGTCCATCCAAGTCGGCCTTGTTTTTCTCCTTCGACGTCGTTTTGGCAGCAATTTCACGCACACGCTCTTCTTCTCGGAGCTCGCTCTTGATTTCCTCCAGTCGTTGATTTTTTTCCGCTGCTGCTGCTGCTGCTGCTGCTACGATGTTGTCGGTTCGAACGATGACGATGGAATGAAAATCGTTGGCAAAAATGCTGCCTTTACGACTTCCCATTCCCACCAGTGCATCAAACAGCGAATGACGTAGGAATGGGATAACCGGCGCAAAGGGGCGGGACATCCGTCTCCATTCTAAGCCAATATAAGCCCGCTTGGTCAACCCTGGGAAATCATTCTATCGTTGGACGCCGAGGAGTAAACAACAAACTGGACCTGGAAGCAGAAGACCTGGAGGTTCAGAAGCAGTTGGCCGAAAAGCATCTAGCCCAGAGCTAGGAGCAGACCAAGCGGAGGCAGGCCAGCCAGAATAATTGAGAGCCACCGGAATATTCTGGTCACAAGACCCGGAGTGGCCAGATTCCTCAGGGGTGTTCCGATGGAAGGCCATACGAGACTGGACAACATGGGTATCAAACTTCTTGGATTTTGATACTGGTGATGAAAATGGCCATTTTGACAGTATTGGCCACAACCTGGAGTGGCCGGTGCCCTCAGGGAGGTTCTCCCGGTAGGACATTTACCGAACCATACGATTTTGGGCAATATTGGTATCAAATTTCATGGTTTTTGATATTGGTAATGAAAATGGCAATTTAGAAAAAGTTGGCCAAAAGCTGCAGTGGTCGGTGCCCTAAAGGAAAGTTTTCCCAGGAAGACATCTTTTGAACCAACGAGTTTTGGCAATATGGGTATCACAACTCATGGTTTACAATACTGGCCATTTCGTAAAAGGTGGCAACAATCTGGAGAGGTCGCTACCTCACGATTGTTCCGATTGGGGGACAAACATCGAATTATAGAGATATCATGGTTTTTTAATACGGAGCTTAAAGAGAAATTAAACGAAATTATAAATCCAATAATGTTTTGATTTTATCTGACGCATAATTCAACAAAATTACTTAATTTTAAAAGCTTTTCTGCTAAGTTCTTTGTCATACTGGTCATGTGTAACATAACCACCTGCACCTTTTTTTCCTCCTCCTCGACTTTAATCGGAGTCAAGGGACATAAACCTCAAAAAATATTTGCGACGGCCTAATTCTCTGAGACTTTGAAAAACCAGGGTGACCACTGGTCACCCAAATCCCATATTCGAATTCGCGACATATTCAGAACCTCAAACAATAAGCATTTATAATCCATAAAGATTAACAATAATTTTCAGATCAATTTGGTGTCTTGGGCAAAGTTTTAGGTATTAATGAGGACTTTTCAGAAAAAAAGGTACATGGAAAAAAATGCCAATTTTTAAAATACCTTTCTTTAACAAAAAATCTACTCCCCAAAATCCAAATGATGTTTTAATTTTGGAAATTTTGAAATTTTTAGATACGTTTTAGGGTACAAAACCGTAATTATGAGCCATAAAGAAGTATGGACAAAAGTTTTGCCGCAGAATTATAATGTCAAATTATTTTTTTTTTATAAGCGCACTGTTTTCAAGTTATAGCCACTAAAAGTTTAATTTTAACTAAAAATCCCGTGTTTCGATTTATTAATGTAGTATCCATGATTGTCTATGCCTGAAAATATTTTTTTTCGAAATGTTCAGAATATTTTTAAATTTAGGTGTTCAAAATTTTTCCATCAAAACAAACAAAAAAACAAATCCAACAAACAAAGGGCCAAACATTCAACATTGCGCGTATTTGAAATGTTAGTCTTGATTCTAAAATTAAAAAAAACGACAAGATCATATCATTTCACAAATGTTTCATTTTTCAACATTGAAAATTGGACCATTAGTTGCTGAGATATTGACATTAGTAAAGTGGGAATGAAACTACATTTTTTTTTTTTCTTTCTTCTATTCGCTGTTTTTCAGCAATGTCTCTCAGGCAATTCAATTGGAAATTTTCTGAACACTTCGAAATTTCTTTCAGGAATTGACAATCATGAACATTTTAAAGATTAACTGGCTATATATCTTACAAACGACGCACTTCATCAAAAAATGTGTCTTTCGATTGCAGATCAGATTTTACATTTGAAACTGAAATAAAAATATCGTTGTTTTTCCTTTCAAAAAATCATAAGTTGGCGGCAATTTTGTTGCCGTGTACCTATTTTTTCTGAATAGTTTTCAATCAGGGATGGAATAATCGCAAAAATCTTTTTCGCTTGCGAACTTTCTTAACCCTCGAAAGAGAGAGGAGGCGAAATACGCAAAAAAAAAATCGCTCCCGACCATCTCTAAGAAAATCAATTGAGCAATTCTCTACCAAAACCGGAAATGGATTTTATTTGTATTTTTTTTATTTGACTTAAACTTTGTGGGGGCCTTCCCTATGACCAAATAAGCTATTTTGTGTAATTGGTTCACCCATACAAGTCTCCATACAATTTTGGCTGCTGTCCATACAAAAATGGTATGTAAGTATTCAAACAGCTGTAACTTTTGAGTGAATTTTCTGATCAATTTGGTGTCTTCGGCAAAGTTGTAGGTATTGTTGAGGACTAAAACTCAATTTCCCAAAACATGGTCAAAAAATCTGCCGCCCAGTTATGAATTTTTGAAGCATTTTAAATGGGCGTAATATTCAATGTTTGGCCCTTTTAAAATGTTAGTCTTGGTTTAAAAATTTTCAAAATATTTTTTTCGAAGCGATCGAAAAATTTCACGAATGTTTCATGTTTTAACATTTAAAATCGGACCATTAGTTGCTGAGATATCGTCATTAGAAAATGGTGGGTTGTTTTGGTGAGATTAAGGAAACTTTAATTTTCATGTTTCTTTTTCATAAAGCGGCTCTATCTCAGCAACCCAAGGTCCAATCTTCAATGTCTCTTAGACAATTTTATAGCAAATTTTCTGAACTTCACAAAAAAATATTTTTAGAAATGGTCACTTATGGTCACTATTTTTAAAAATTGAAAAACTGCAAATATTTAGCTAAAATCAAACTTTCGGTGGCTATATCTTTATCAAAAAATCTGTAAAGTACTTTTCAATTGCAAATTCAATTTTGCATCAAAAAATAATGTCAAACTTGTTTTTGCATAAAACTTTGATTTTTTCCAAAAATCACTGTTTTTTTTTCAAAAATTCATAACTCGGCGGCAGATTTTTTGACCATGTTTCTCTATGGCTCAAAAGCAAAACATATCAAAAAATCTCGAAAATCAAAAAACTACGTATTTTGGGAAATTGAGTTTTAGTGAAAAAAAAGTTGATTAAAAAATCTGCAATTTTTTTCCGTGTACCTATTTTTTTACTCAAAAGTCCTCAACAATACCTACAACTTTGCCCAAGACACCAAATTGATCAGAAAATTCACTCAAAAGTTACAGCTGTTTGAATATTTACATACCATTTTTGTATGGACAGCAGCCAAAATTGTATGGAGACTTGTATGGGTGAACCAATAACGCAATATAGCTTATTTGGTCATAGGGAAGACCCCCACAAAGTTTCGTAGAGAGTTGCTCAATTCGTTGATGATTTTTTGTGAATCTTACTGTTTTAGCTACACGAAAATTCTTTTTTTTTTTTCATTTTGTTAACAAACATTGATCATCTATAAAAAGTGACAGGTTATTTTTCGACGAGTTACGTTATACCTAGAAATCGAAATTGATGTTCCGCCAAATAATCCAGATGATGATTTTTTGAGTTTTGTTTTTCACCGATCTTTCGTGCGCGAGAGCGAATAGCCAAATTTCCATTCGATTTTTTTTTCTTGATGTGCGTCGAAAGTTTTTTTTAAGAAGATTCTTCCATCACTAAGAATCTGTGTCAAAGTATGTTATATATCAAATTTGCTTCAAGTGGTCAGAAAATATTTAAATGTTTTTTAAATGCAAAAGCCAATATAAATACCTACTAATCTAATCTAATCTAATCAGACCCTAGCGCAGCCAATCTTTCGAAGGGATCCTGGAGAGTGCCTTAGGTTAGATGACGCCTAGCACTCTTCTTGTCATTTATTAAAATTTGTAGTGCGCCATTGCATCGGAATGCATTGAAACATCACAAGCGTTAAAGCGGCCAGGCCTACTTTTCACGAATGCCCTGGATACTGCTTGCTCCTTTTAGAAAAAAAAAAATTTTAAGTGATAATCAAGCTAAGTATGACTACGGGTTGAAAAAAATCACGTTAGGCTGGTACAAATTTTATTGATAGTTTTTATTTAAAACAGTGCACAATTTGAAATTTATGTGATTTTTTTATTAAAAATTAGATTTTTCATCTAAAACCCAATTTGAATAGCTTTTTTCTTTTTTCCTTTTCAAGAAATCATAATTTAAAAAATTGGAAACACTGCCAATTGATTTTTGACTTGTGCCATAAATGAGTTTTTTCAAAAATGTTTATTAGGGTGGTTCAAATCCGTGCTTCCTCGGGGCTACCCCCTGAAATCTAGAGCTACCTAGAAACTATTTTTATTTTTGAACTTACTTGCGAGCTAGCTTGCCTGCCTGAAAATACTGGAACTGTTACTTTTCTCCATTCATTTTGACGATTTTTCCCATACAAACTTCAAGGGCTTAGAGGGAGGGGTTCCCGTGGTCAGAATGAGCTCAAATTTGGAATTTAACCCCGAAGAAGCCTGGATTTGGATTAATATGTACAGTCGAATTAAAAAAATTGTAATTTTTACAGAGTAACTGAAAAGTCTCGGCTTCCTACGTGCCTTCCAAGCTACGATGCTATAGGAAGGATTATTTTGATTTAGTTTCAAGATTCGTTTTTTTTTTTTCATTTCCCCAGTCCCTGTTCGTCATGCTGATGGTGACGGTCATGCTGCGAACGCGCGCCTCGGGCCACAGCCACTGCGGCGGGGGCAGTTCGGCCGCCATCAGCATCACCAACATCAGCAACGCCGGTGGATATCCGGACGGTGGCCTCGGTGGCGGCGGCGGCGACGACGGAAGTGACACCAACAACAACAACAATAACAACAACAACAACAACGGGCTGGGGCCCATCATCAACAGCTTCTCGCTGGCCAACTTCCGGCCGGCGAAGCACTTTAACCGGGCCCAGGCGATGCGCTCGCTGCGGAGTGTCGCCTTCCGGTCGTTCCGCCCGTTCCGGTACCGGAAGTAGGGCGTGTGTGGCTTTCGAGAGAAGGCGCTTATTTGAAGATTCACACAACACTGGCTAATAGAGAGGACAAAAAAGAAGCACTAGAAAGAACAAAATAATTGCAACAGCAGCAAACAACTAACTATTTATTATTTACTATCGTACCGAACAAAATAATAATCCTTATCAAGCTGAAAACACACACACACAAAAGGAGGAGTGAGTAAAAGAAAGGAAAAGGCGCGTGCAGTTGTTCTACTTTTACACAATAATTTGATTTTCAAATCAACAAGTCACACTCAGAATACTCTTTTTTTTTAATTATTATTTTTATAATTTTGTAGTAGGATTTTAAACCCTTAACGATTAGACTGCGTTCGAGCGCAAAGTTCCTTCCGAAAAAAAAAAATAAATATCACCAACAGAAAGAAGAGGCACAAGAAGTACTTTAGAATCAACAGTTTTGATTTTAAATTTAAATTTATTCGCAAAACTCTCGCAAACCTCGAAAAAGAAAACAATAGTCGTAGGTTGTGTGAAAATCATCGTGTAGACACCCCGAAACCCGAATTTGGAAATTAAAAAAAATAACTTCTGCTCCTGTTGTTAATCGAATGTGATATATATTTTCATTTTAATTTAATCCAAAAAAAAGAAAAATCCGCGATGCGATTGGTTGTTTTTAAAAGCGATTTGTTTTAAAATCTCATCCTCGGTGTACTTTTTTTAAAAATACCAAACTATTTTAATTTTAGAGTGTAGTAGCGTAACGCGCAAAATTTCGAATTATGTCGTATATTTAAAGAAGCGTAAAAAGAATAAACTATTCAAAGGAAGCACGAAATGTGTGTGACAAGCGTAAAGCAGCAAGCAGCAGCAACTAAAGCAGTAAGTTTCGTTTTAAGCTTAAGTAAAGAAATAAAATAAAACAAAAACACAAAATACGCAACCGCAACAGTGTGTGTGTGTAGTTACTTAACCAATTGAGCGCGCGCAATTGATGCAGCAAGAAAATGAGAAATAAAAAAAATCAGAAATGAATTTACTGAAATATAATTGAAGTTTTATCGGAAAAAGTGTGGGCCTTGTTATTTAGTCGCTCATCTGACACCAACGTAATCCGAAAGCATAGTCTTAATATGGGACTCACAATCCAAAGGTCATCAGTTCGAATCCCGGGGTGGATGGAGGCACGGGTGTAAAAAAAAATCAGAAAATTTCACGAATCTGAAAAAAAACAATTTGGACACTTCAAAATTAATTAAATTCGTTGCAAGATTTATTGAGGTTTATCTTGCCCCAGCCGCCCCTTTATAATTCATCCAAAAAATCAAACGGCAAACAATATTTCTAAAAAAATTAAACTTAAAAAAATACAAAATCTGGAAAAAAAATTAAAATTAAAAAAAATCATAAATTCGAACAGTAAAAAATTCAAAATTTGAAAAAAAAACAAGATTAAAAAATTAAACACAAAAGAATTCAATTAAAGGGTTCAATTTTTTGATAATTCAAAAACTTAAAAAAAAATCAATTGTTAAATACATTTTAAAATACAAAATATAAAAAAAAATGAATTCCAAAATTCTATTTCAAAAATTCCAAAATTCAGACATTCAAAAATAAGAAAACAATGAAAATTTAAGCAAAACATTGTAAATGGGTCAATGCGAGTTTGTAAACAAAGAGTATGTTCTGCTCACACCAGTAAATGTTTCCATTAGAAGAGAGTAGGGTACACTCTTTGACAAACAGACTTTGGTCCAATTAGTCATACATACATAGTCTTGCTTGAATTTTAGTATCCTATAATTAAAATTTCAGTAATTTAGAAATAAAAAAAGACAATAATTCAAAATTAAAATTCAAAAAAAAACTAAAAAATCGAAATTCAGAAATTTTTAATTTCAAAGTTGTAAATCTTTGAAATTAAAAATTTCTGAAATTATTACAAGTTGAAATTTTTATTAAAATGTCTTAATTTTAAATTGTTATTTTTTTCTAATTTCAGAATTTAAATTTTTTTAATATTTGTATTTTTTTTACACTATATTTTTTTGTTTTTTCTATATTTTTTTTTAATTTTTATGTCTGATATTTTTTTAATCTTCAAATTTTTGAATTTAAAAATTCCTGCAAAACAGTGTAATTAGGCCAATGTCAGTTTGTAACTAAAGAGTTTATCCTACTAACTCTAAAATGTAAACATCCACTAACACTAACTTTAGCAGGAACAACTCATTGTCTATAAATTTGACATTGTGCTTCAGATTTTTTTATGTAGTATTTTTCGGATCATTTAAAGATTTTTTAATCATTTAAAGATTTTTTGCAATTCTAAAATGTTTGAACGTATGAATTTTTGATATTTTTTTTGGAACTCAGTTTTTAATTTCCATATTTTTTTTAATTAAATTAATTTTTTTATGTAAAAATTTTGCAATATTTAAATTTGTAAATTTTTGAATCTAATATTTAATTTTTTCCGTAAATTTAAAAATACTGAAGATAAAATTTAGTCATCCATGTCCCAAATTCAGATATTAAAAATGAAAGAAATAAAAATAAACAGTTTGAAAAATTAAAAAATATGACATTAAAAAATTTTCGGAATTAAAAATTCTAGCAAAACATTGTAATTGGCCCAATGTTATTTTGTAAACAAAGAGGATATCCTGCTGACGTCAGTGAATGTTTATATTTAGAGTGAGCAAGATTCATTGTTTGTTTTTAAACTAACATTGGCCCAATTTTTTTACTTGAATTTAAAAATTTAATAGCTTATAATTTTTGAAACTTATAAGTTTCAAAAATTAAAAATCATAAAAAAAAATCAAAAGCAAAAAAATCTAAAATTCAAAAAATATTCAAAAACTGTAAAATTCACATAACGGAAAAGAAAAATCTGAAACCCATTTGTTTAATTGGGGGTTAAAATGGAGCTTAGATTGCTTACAGCGATAGAACCTTTTCTGTCAAGAAGGACCGCGAATTTTTCAAAATTGATTTAAAAACTCATGTTAAACTCTTTGTGGTCGTACAAAGGGCCATTGAACTCAGAAAAATAAGTTTTGTCGCTGCAAACAATAATATCAGCAATCTTAGTTTTATTTGAGAAGCCAATTTTTTTTTAATTTTTAGAATTTCCGAGATTTTCAAAGTTTTTAGAATTTCTAAAATTTTTAAATTTTACAAAATTTCTAAAATTTACAAAATTTCCACAATTCCCAAATTTCCAGAAATAAATCAAAAATTTCAAATTTTTTTTTTGATTTCTATAATTTCTACCCAGGTTTCTAATCGTCAGAATCGCTCAGTAGCACCAACATAAGAAAAAAAAATGTCGCTGTCATGCCATGGCACACTTTCTTCGTAATGTTGATACCACTGCATGACTTTGACATTTCGGGCGTTCACAATTCGAACGCCATCTTCGCTTAAAAATCTGGATAATTTGCAGGAAAAAAAAACAAAATTTTTATTTTTTTTAAAAATTTCCAAAATTTTTATAATTTTTATAATTTCCAAAATTTTAAAAACATACAAAATTTCCATAATTTCCAGAAATAATTCCAAACCTTCTAAAAATTTTAAATTTTTAAAAAATTTCCATAATTTCCATATTTTTTGAAATTTGCAAAATTTCCACAATTTTCAAAATTTCTAAAATTTCCAAAAAAAAATCAAAAATTTCCAAAAAAATATTTTTTTTTAATTTCCAAAATTTTTAAAGTTTCCAAAATTTCCAAAGTGACTTAAATTTCAAATTTTCAAAGTACTAATAAAAATATGAATTTCAATAATTTTGATTCTTTTTAATTATGATTTTACAATTTCGAATTTTAAAAATGTTTTTAATTTAAGACATTTAAAGCTTTGAATTTTTTTGACTAACCATTGACAAATTGCGAACGTGATGCGTCAATTAAGGATTGAAATATTACGTCCGAGTGCAATAATCACTCGAGCGTGATTAATAAACTCTGTTGACTGACACGAGATGAATTTTAACTTTAAAAGGGAGGAGGAGAGTTTTCCCTCCTTGAAGGAAGGGAAAAAATTAAAGCCTGCTGACACGAGTTTATTTTTTCCTTAAGAGAACAAAATCACACAACTTTTTAAATTTGTTATTACTATTCAAGGGAGTTTTTCCTTCTTTAAAGAAGTTGAAATTCAACTCGTGTCAGAAGGAAAGCAAGAAAAAAATAATCATTTATTGTAAGTCAGCAGTTATTGTAAGTCAAGAGAGTTTTCCTCTCCAAAAAAAGAAAATTCAATTTTTGTCACCTTCTTCTTTAAAGCGATTCTAATAATATTTTTGTTGAAAATTTAAATCATCATACAAAATTAGCAATATGCCAAAGGTCCAATATGTCAAATGGAATTATACCAAATAACACCCGAAATCCAATTTTAATTTTAACAATCATTTTTCTTCTTTGCCAAATAAAAATAGCATTCACGGAAAAAAAAAATAAAAAATTAAATTGCAATTTATTCGGCATTTGTAAGCATTTTTTACAAAAAGAAGGGAAAATTTCTTAGAATAATAAAACGAGTTATAGGCCGAATTAACTTTATTTTTTTGTCAAAAACAGAAGGAAAACTTCTTGGCATGGATAAAATTACTTTGTTCAATTTTTATATTTTCTAAGAAATTCAAAAAAATCTAATCTTTGAAATTACTGCATCAATTCCTAATATTTTTCGAGAAAGAAACTTTTCCAGGAAATGGTTTTCTGGGATATGATACATTCTGGGGAACGTGACACAATAGGGTGGAATCGAAAATTGTTTCTTCAGCAACACATTTGTTGGGTCCCTTTTAGGGTCCCAAACAACCTCCCAAAATTTGGGAGCGATTGGTAAAGTCCACGATTGGCGCAAAGCGAATGAAATTTGTATGGAAATTACTATGGGGAAACTTGCATTTTCGCATTTTTGAAATTACAAAATTCATGTTTTATTATTTTATGAAACTAACACCGTAGAAGTATAGCCCTCAATGTCCTTAACAACTCTCTCCAAGACAGTATTGTGCTAATTTGCTTCTAACAAAAGTTAAAGAGCGTTCAAGAGCGTCATTTCGGAATACTCGGTAAAAATCATACTTTTTGCCAACACTGCCAAGTCAAAAGGAAACTTTCGTAAACTATAATATATTTGAGGAATTGGGGTGCATTTTAACTAAATAATGTCTTCTGAACATATCTTCATATCGATTCTACGTAAGGCTCATCAATGGAGCATTTCCATTCGAGCAGTTTTTGCTTTTTTCTACAATGTATTCCTTATGGGAGAACTGTCATTTCTACCACTCGAATCCGGTGCTCCATTGTATTTATTTTGTATTTCATGGTTCCTTCGGCAATGTTGGCAGAAGATGTGAGTTTCACTGATTATTTCAATACACTACTTTTGAAAACTCTGTATCTTTTTTGTGACGCACTTTAGCACCATACTGTCTTCGGGAGAGTTGTTCAGGATATCCAGGGCTATACTTCTACGGTGTTAGTTTCATAAAATAATAAAACATGATTTTTGTAAATTTAAAAATGTGAAAATTCAAGTTTCCCCATAGTAATTTCCATACAAATTTCATTCGCTTTGCGCCAATCGTGGGCTTAACCAATCGCTCCCAAATTTTGGGAGGTTGTTTGGGACGCTAAGGGCATCTCCACCGCAGAGATCTAATTGCGTGGCAAACCTATCGGTTGGATCCCCAGTTTTAGCTTTGCTCCGTAGCTAATACACGTTTCCGCACCGATGGGAGCTAATTTGGCTACTGAATCAAGCCCACCGCGGGGATCTAATTTATTCATTTTCCAATTTTAGCCGTTTTGTTGATCAAAATCAATGAAACTATGTTCTAGTATGATAGAACATGCTTCCAATTGCATTATATCTAGCAAAACAATGCCAAAGGGCCGTTGTGGGTTTGCAAACAAAGAGTGTATCCCTTTCATGCCAGATGTAAACATCCTCTAGCGTGAGCAGGACACACTCTTTGTTTACAAACCCACAACGGCCCTTTGGCATTGTTTTGCTTGATATGTCCTAATTGTTTGCTTACATCAATAAAATATCATTTTCAAATTTTTAAAAGAGTTCATCCGATTTGCTCCCGACATGTTTGCACCCCAACTTTCGCACCGCGGGTAGCAAAGCTAAAGCTAAATTAGCCTTCGAGTTCATTCAGCGAAGAAAAAGTTCATCGGGGATCCGTCGAGTAGGCAAGATAGGTGCTCGAGAAGTCCCCGAGCTGCTGGTGGCTAATTTTTTCAGCGATTTTTAGAATTATTTGTATTTGTTTTGGTTGAAGATGCATTTATTTTGATTATCAAATTTTCATGAATATTAAAGAAATGAGTAATTTGATTCAAAACGATTTTATTTAATTGAAAAATTGCTGAGTTTATCATTTTTTGTATTTTTAAATGAAAAATAATAAGCCACCTATGTTTAATATAAGCACTAGGGTGTTTCAGCCAAACAAAAAAGTTCTCAGAATCAGGCAAACCGAGGTTCCCCTAGTAGAGGATACCCATAGGGACTCTCATGCCAAATATCAGCCCATTTGGTTGAGAATTGGGCTGTCCCCAGCGGTTCAAAGTTTACATGTAAATTACTATGGGATTTTTATGCTTTTCGTTCAATCGTTCCTACAGGTCTGGGGACAACATGGATTCACTCGGAATAAAGACAGGTGTGTAGGGGATGGTCCAATGAACAAATTCCAGAAGGAATTAGGCTTGTCCATTCCGTCCCCAAGGTGCGCATTGGATCGACGTCCGGTGTCTCCAGAATCAACGATTCACCCTTCAAATGTACGCATTGTCCTTAGTATGCTATGACGGCTAGGAGAAAATTACGACGCCCCATGTCAGACGGTGAACACGTGGCAGAGCATCTACTTGAGTTTTGGCTCAGAAACATTTTTTAAAGTATTAAAATTATAATAATTGATGTTCCTGGAAGAATTTCAACTATTCTAAATAAAGTAAAATGATGATTTTGTGTTAATAATGCAATCGATGCCTCTCCACGTGTTCACCGTCTCATATGGGGCGTCGTGGTTTCCACCTAGTCGTCATAGCATACTAAGGAAATGCGATGCTTTTGAAGGATGAATCGTTGGTTTTGGAGACACCGGACGTCGATCCAATGCGCACCTTGGGGACGGAATGGACAAGCCTAATTCCTTCTGGAATTTGTTCATTGGACCATCCCCTACACACCTGTCTTTATTCCGAGTGAATCCATGTTGTCCCCAGACCTGTAGGAACGATTGAACGAAAAGCATAAAAATCCCATAGTAATTTACATGTAAACTTTGAACCGCTGGGGACAGCCCAATTCTCAACCAAATGGGCTGATATTTGGCATGAGAGTCCTTATGGGTATCCTCTACTAGGGGAACCTCGGTTTGTCTGATTCTGAGAAATTTTTTGTTTGGCTGAAACACCCTAATAAGCACACCATCACAGAAAATTTAAAAATAACTTAACCGATTTGAACATTTTTAAATTTGTTATTAAAATTTAAATATATATGTAATTGGGCCAATTTGAGTTTGTAAACAAAGGGTGTATCTTGCTTACGTCAGTGGGGAGTAAGATAAAATTACGAATGCGTTTTTTTATTATTTATTTTTTTCATTTCATTTAAAAATAACAACCCCATATAAAAAAAACAACCAAGAAACGGTCCGGGCCACGAAAAGATTTTTCTTAAGCGGTACGCAACTAAAAAGTAACAAAAACGAAAAGTGGCGTTTGACGTTTCTTCTCGCGGCGCTTGTTTGCAATATGTTTTGATGAAAAAATCGAAGAATTGGAATTTTCCTTTTTGAATGCGACTAAAAATCACAAACGTTTTAATAATCTTGTATTCGATATAATAATATTGAAAACCCTTACCGAATCTCAAAATGCAGAATTTTGAAATTAAAAGGACAGATATAGTTTTTTGGTCGAAATGGAGTAAAAACAGAAGTTGTCTTTATAGCTGTCGGCCCACATGTCGGCCACCAACCAGTAACCTCTGGATTCTGAATCCAGTGCAGCCCCAATCTGACCTAAAAAACTAAACTGCATCACCCCAGATTGTCAAAAGTAATTGTTTTGCTTGAAAAAACCATCCGTTAGACGATTTGCTCCCGGTAGATCCCGGAGCTAACCTGAGTTTTGTTTAGATTCGGATGAACACGAATGAACTCGAACCTAAATTAGCTCTCGCACAAGTACCGCGGTGGGCTTGACGCGGGTGCCAAATTAGCTTTGCAACGCAATTAGGTCCCTGCGGTGGAGATGCCCTAAAAAGGAGCCAAAAAATGTGTTGCTGATTTTGTCATTTTAAATTTTCCATATAACTAGATTCCACCCTAGTGACACAATCTCTTTGATTAAAAAAATCAAGCTCCGTACTTAGCTTTAAAAAAACATGGGGTTTATGGGGCCATCCATAAACCAGGTGGCACTTTATTTGAATTTGCTACTTTTTTTAAATTTATATTTTTTTCAGATCTGAAACGAAGTTTTAAATTTCAAACTGAAACCATTTTTATATGCAACAAACATGCGAGCGACCAGGCCTACTGCGTAAACGCAGAGATGATTCGTTGAAGTCCAGGGTGACCACTCAAAGCCCATTTTCAAATTCCCGACTATTTCCCGACTTTTCCACAGTGCTCAAATGATATCTTATCTAAAGAAAGATTTCAAACATAACTCTTTCTATTAAAAAAAAGTCAATACTAATTACCGAGAAAAAAAATCTAAATGAATTTAAAAAAATCCAGCTATAGGCAATTTTTGTAAATGCAGAAACTGAACAACAAATAAAAAATACTTCAAAAATGGAAATTTATTATTATGATTCAGAGTTGAAAGAGAAACACAAACAATTAGTCTTTGAATTATAATCGGAAGATCAACAATACTTATAACTTATTTTTTAAATTGGCAAACGTATACTTTTTGATACTTTGTTTCAATTGGAAATAACAAAATTTAAAGATAACTGAACTTAAAATTTCGCTCCTTTTTTTTTAATTTCATCATCATTTTAAATCAAAGAACGATATAAACATAATTGCTGTTATTAATCTTTCAAAGGATTTAGAAAAATGCCAAGGAATGCATAAAAAATGTTTTTGCCAAGTTCACTTTTTAATTTCGTAATTTTTGATATTGAATTTTTTAATCAATGTTAATTTATCTAGTAGCCAGTAATTAACTATTTTTTTTTTTTTCAATGAAAATTCAGTTTGATATGATTTGTGTATTCTCACTTTTTAAGCAAAATGTTTGAAGAGACAATGTTTTTAAACAATTTTGCAATAAACTCAAAATTTCCTGGATTATTTTTTTTTTGCAGTTTCAATATTTTCTTCATGGTTTCAAAACGTAAAAAAATTTCAATTTTTGATTTTATCCGATATTTAAGTTTTTCGAAAACTGAAAATCAAGCTTTATCTATTGTAGGTAAATTTTCCATACTCTAAAAAAAAGTTCAAGGGCAATACTTGGTAAATACATATTATAAATTACTTAATACTTAATGAATTAAGATAAACAATTAATTTTTTTTACAAAAAAAAAAAATTGCCAAACTCAAGTTGTCATAACACTAAGCTGGCCATTATTCTCTATTTTTATATTATTTTTTCATTAACTTTACCTTTCATTGGATTCATAAAAAATATTATGAAAATCTGTGTCAAAGGCATCCAGTATTCATTAAGATTTTGGATGTCTTAAACAGCTTTTCCTTACTCAAATATATTAAAAAAGTGGGAAGAACCATAAATTTAAAGTAAGTTACACACCAATTTCTCATTACTGAATTCAGTTAAATTTACTGAAATCTGCACTACTGAAAACGAAAACTTGCTGAAATTTCTGCAAACTTTGACAGCTCCACAGAAAAACTAACTGAAAATTTCAGTAGTGCATTTTTCAGTAAATATAAACTGAAAACGAAAATCAGAATTTGCTGTACACTAAAGCATAATTCAGTGTATTCAATTGAAAAATTGTTAAAAAAAAAACAAAATTATTCAAGAATTGAAAAATAATTTTCAAACAAGTATGCCTAGAACTCCCGACATTTCCCGACTTTTTGACAAAACATTATAAATTCCCGACTTTTTCCCGATTTTTTTGCGGATTTTGGCGAATTCCCGACTTTTTCCCGACTTTCCCGATTTCCCGACTTGAGTGGCTACCCTGTGAAGTGGATTGATTTAGGGCAGAGAAAGAAACTTGAGAGTACCTGCGGAACGTTTTAATGCTCCGGGGACCCCACAACTTTTAAAATATGCAGTTAGGGAACATTCTTCACCAAAATTCGAAACACACCCCGTTGCGATTAATTTATCTTAAATTAACGTGATTTTTTATTATCATTTACCCAACATTTCGTTTTCACATTCCTGGTTATGTTTAATGTTTCCGTCGATTACGCCGAGTTGTGGATGCACAGGCGGAAAATGTCGTGGGCGCAGAAGAAGGACGTCCCGAGCGGTTTCAGCACAAACACCTGGGCGTACGCGTGCGGTGGATCGTCGTCGCACTGGAAGATTAAGCGGGAAATTAGTTTGATGGGATTTAGATTTTTATGGTGGGGAAGATTAGAGAATTAAATGTGAGGCACAACTTAAGAAGAGAACACTCTCTGGGTAAGATTTGTGTTAAGGTGCAAACAGAACGCAAAACGAACGAAAGCAAAAGGATAAACGTACCTTCACCGTTTTCGAGTCTGATCGGTCCCACCAAAAAAAAGCCCCGCAAATAATCGCTTCTCGAGTGAGGTTAAGTTTAAATAATTTATTATTTATAGTTCTTCACTTATCGTCGCGTGGATTACAAAAAAAAACAGAACAGAACAGAAATATCGTCGCGATTCCTTCTTTGAGTTAAGAGATAGAGAGAACTTGTGAAAGCAAACTAGAGGACAGACAGATTTAAGTTTACTAATAATTCCCCCTTTTCTTTAAATTGCTGTGTTTATAAAATTCGATAGAATCCTAGCTTTAGCATCTTCCCTCCTCTTCCTCTTCTTCTTCTCTGTAACAGTTTTAGTAGTAGCAGCAGCATCATAAAATAGCAGACAAGTAGGTAGAAGTAATCACACGCCGCGCTACGCCATGTCGTGCAGCGCTAATCTGAAGACGTCGTGCTGCACGAAGAAGCTCGTTCCGATCGGTTTCAGCACGAACGTTTGCGTGTACGCGTGGGGCTGGTCTTCGTCGGTCTACCGGAACCCGAGGGAATTGTTTGTTTATTTTTCGGAATGTTTTTTTTTTCAGGACAAAGTGCGAAACGAAACCAAATCGAAAAAAAGAGGGAATCGAAAGAGAGAGAGAGACACGAAAAAAGATCGACATTAGTTGGAATGTCCTGCTGGCAAAAAAACGCGCGCGCGAGCTCTAATCTAAAAACAAGGTAAAAAGAAGGGTTCTTATTCTCACCTGTAGTCTGCCGAGGACGTTGATGAGGACGCCACCGTCGAACATGGGCTGCGAGTCGACCGCCGTCAGGGCTCGGTTGATCTTTTGGAAGGTTAGGCTCTGGAGAATTAAAAAGAAAGACAGTGTAAGTTTCTTCATATAGAATAGAATTCCATTCAGTCAATACTTACTTGCAGTTTTTCCAGAATCTTGGCCGCTCCCTGGATTTGCTGGCCCTCGAACGACATGAAGGAGAGTTCCGCCTAAAAAGGTAGAAGAAAACAGGTCATAACTTCTAAAGTACTTTCCTAAAATTCGAAAAGTTTAATAGTCAATTATAGAACCCCGAAACGGATTGAACTCAAAACAAATTGCTACTCGAAACTAGGTGTCTGAAGGCCTGGACTGCACCTGGACTGAGCTAACGACTTAACCTCTACACCACCGAACCTCTTTGTAGATGTACCTAATCGTCAGCTCCCCGAGTGCCAGAAATTGTTCCGCCTTGTTACGGCAGGTCGGAAACCGCGTCATCATCTCCCTCGCGAGAGCAAAGAAATTCGACAGGGTTTTTTTTTATTTAACAAACTGGCCTTTTGTTTCCATAATTCGGCCAAGTTCAACTTTTGTTTTACAATTTCACAAAATTAGATTAAATTGTCAAACTGTAGGCTTCCACAGTCTTCTCTTTGGAGCTACTATTGGTTGTTTCACCGCTTGTCCATTGTCATCCAACCTTCGCCCATCGGGTGTAGATGGCTTTTCTTTTCGGGCACTTTTTTCCTCTTATTGCCTCTTAGTGCATCTCCAGCGCGGGTAGCAAACGTCGAAGCAAATCAAATTTGCACCCGACGTCAACCCTGTCGCGGTAGCAAATTTGCTCTCAGTTCTTCGGGATTTCACTTTGCTACCCGCTATTCTGCTGGTTTGCTACTGCGGCAAATGGAATTATGCACGGAAAACTGAATCTTGCACGGAAAAAAAATTAAATTGTTTTTTTTAAGTACAAAAAAATAAAAAATTAAAAAAGGACAAAATTTAAAAAAAAAAAACAAAAAAAATTGCAAAATAAAAAAAATAAAAAAAGGACAAAATTTAAAAAAAATTAAAAAAAGGACAAAATTAAAAAAAAATAAAAAAATAAAATAAAAAAAAACAAAAATTGAAAAAAAATAAAATTAAAAAAATTTAAACAAAATAAAAAATATAAAAAAAAATTAAAAAAAATACAAAAAAAATTTAAAATTTAAACAAATTTAAAAAAATTTAAAAATAAAAAAAATCCAAAAAATTAAAAATATTTAAAAAAATTTAAAATATTTTAAAAAATTAAAAATATTTAAAAAATTAAAAATATTTAAAAAAAATTCAAAAAACTTAAGAAAAATTACAAAAAATAAAAAATAAAAAAAATTCAATCAAAATCAAAATAAAAAAAAACAAAAAAATTAAAAAATAAATCAAAAAAATTAAAAATATTAAACAAAATTGGAAAAATAAAAAAAATAAAAAATTAAAAAATTGAAAAAAAAATCTAAAGTTAAAAAACATATTTTTTTTTAATCCAAGAAAAAATTTAAAAAATTAAGATTTAAAAAAATAACACATTTAAAGGAAATCAAAAAAAATAAAATTTAAAAAAAAATCAAAAAATAGAAAAATTTGGAAAAATAACAAAAATTAAAAGATTGAAAAAAATAAACAGAAATTGAAAAAATAAAAAAATAGCTATTTCAATTAAAAAACAAACAAAAATTAAGCTATTTAAGGGGTTATATACATGTATATCGGCAAAAAAGTCAGAGGTTAGTATGAGCACACACATCAACTCATTTTTAATTCTTTTTACATTTTCACCTACTTTCAAAACAAATTTGAAGATATTTGGTTGCATCGTTGCCGAGATGTAGCAATATCAAGTGAGCAGTTTCAAAAAACGAGTGCCATGATATCTCAACATTGTCTTGACCAAATTGGCTCAAAATTTTGGTGAAGACTCGTTAAACCGACTCCGTGTGCATGACGAAGCCCGATTTTCAAAAAGTTTATTTTAAAAAAAGATAAAAATATTTTTGTGTTTTTCATATAAAAAAACCATTAACTTTTGATTTTTGTATTTTTTTAAAAAGCTTATTTTAAAAATTGGGCTTCGTCATGCACACGAAATACATCTTGAGAGTCTTCACCTCAAATTTCAGCCAATTTGGTCCATCCCATCTCGAGATATCGTGGCACCCGTAAAACAACTAGGGGTTTAGAGAAAAATGCCAACAAAGTATGACAGTCCGCTTTGCGCATGGCAAAATTTTGAACTTAAATCGTCTCTAACTCAGTTTAATCATGAAATATCTTCATAAAACTTTCAGCAGTGATTAATAATCATCTTCTGAGTGGATTTATCACATATTCTGTAATATAAAATTTTGTGATTTTCTACATGTATGTAACCCCTTAATCGCATTTCTGATTTTTCATTTTTGAATTTTAAAATTTTAAAATTTTTGACTTTTTGAATTTTTGCAATTTTAAATTTTTGAAAAAAAAATAAGCTAGTTAAGCGCATTTTTAAATTTTTGTATTTTTCAATTTTAAAATTTTTAATTTTCAATTTTTTAGTTTTTTGATTTCTAAATTTTTTAATTTTTGAATTGTTAATTTTTTTAATTTTTGAATTTTTGAATTGTTAATTTTTTTAATTTTGCTACGCGCGGTGGGAGACTCGGGGGCAAACTCGAGAGCAAATTTGGTGGAAATCAAACGGGGTAGCAAATGGTTTAACTTTCGACATTTTCGAAAAATAAAATTCTTTGAAATTTTCAATAGGATTAAATAGTTTAATAAACTTTCAGCATTTCTAAGCATGAATCAACACATAACTATTGATTTTGAAGGTAAATGAGAGCAAAAAATGATAAAAACCCATATTTGCCCCCCGCGGTGGGCTTGTGGGGTTGACGGAGTTTTCTCAAGGTGGAAAATTTGATCTCGGTATTCATGAGCCGAATTTGATTTGCACCCCAGCACTGGAGATGCCCTTAGATTTGCCTTTCTTCACAACAGTAGTGAATCCGTCATTGCCATTATTTCATTTCATTTCATTTATTTGGTTGCTTTAACAAATACATTGGTGCAGTTGTTATCCTGAGCTGAGATATGGACTACCTTTCAACAGCTGATTTGTTCTTAATGAGGATAGAGTTTACTCTTACTAAGGAGAACGAATTGGACAGAGAAGGAAAAAAATTGCGAAAATAACCTTCGAAATAGCTAATAGATGTGGGATAGTTAGAGGAAAGGAGGTGTTACTTAATCTAAAATCACAGCTCAAGGGGACAACCGCTGCAGCAGGGGATTGACTGAGGTGGCGCACCCCATCCAGAACTTCGGTAGCACTCGCTGGAGCCAATCGTCGATCAACTCCATCTTAGCCATCCTGTGGACGTCGTCAGTCGGGTGGAAAGGATCCAGGTTTAGCATCATCTTCAACAGCCGGTTCTGCTTGACTTGAAGTTTCTTCCGGTGGGAAGCGGCACAGTCGTACCACGCCGGGTAACCGTACGTCATCGCCGGCTTGAACACCGTCTTGTAGAGCAGCAGCTTAGAGTTGATATCCAGGTGGGACCGCCGGTTAACGAGAGAATAGAGCATCTTGGTGATCTTACCGCATTTGATCGTGGCGTTCTGGATGTGCTTGGCGAGAGTCAGCTTCTTGTCCAGGGAGGCCCCCAGATACTTGACTTCATCCAACCATGGCACCTCGCTACCCCACACCGACACCTCCCTGCGGGGCAGGTTGCGTGGACTTCGCTTTCGGGTAAAGAATATCGCTTGGGACTTCTCGGCGTTTGTTTTCACCTTCCACTTCTTCTGGTAGCGTTCGATGGCGTTTTGAGCAGCTTGCAGCTTGGTGACTACGATGACCGGGTCGGAGTCCGACGCGAGGTACCCCGTGTCGTCGGCGAAGAGGAAGTAGCTGACACCGTCGATCATTGCTAGGTCCGCCGTGAAGATGTTGTAGAGCGTAGGACTTAAAACAGCGCCTTGCGGGACGCCGTAGAGAACTTCGTGCCGGTCCGACACGTGTCCGTTCACCGCAACGTGGTACGAGCGGTGTTGAAGAAACGATCGGACAATCTTCAGGACGTACAGCGGGAAGTCAGCTCGGTCATCTTGTGCAAGATCGCTTCTTGCCACACCGAATCGTATGCCTTCTCGACGTCTAGGAGCACCAAACCGGCGGATCTGCGTCGCGCGAAGTTCGCGCGCACCTCCTTAACAAGTCAAACGAGTTGATGGTTGGTGGAGTGTCCTCGCTTGAACCCGAACTGAGCGTCCGGAATAATCCTTGTGTTCTCCAGGTGTAGCTCGATGCGCCCCAGAATCAACCGTTCCAGGAGTTTGCTGAGGGTTGGCAGCAGGCTGATCGGCCGGTAGTTCGAAGGGTTTGTGGCGTCTTTGTTTGGCTTCGGAATGCCTATCACCACCGCATGTTTCCACGCGGCTGGGAAGTATCCGAGTCGGACACAGGCGGAGAATACTTTTGCAATGAATATGTGCGCCTTCCGGGGAAGCCGCTTCAGCACGATGTTCCGCAATTGGTCCTTGCCAGGGGTTTTTTTGGCCTTGAGTCTTCGGATGAGCTGTGCCACTTCCTTGGGACGAACCAGCCACGAATGGCCGTCCGCCAGCGGGGTCCGATCGATGAAATCAACGGAGTTGTTCACCTCTGCGACAGTCGTTGGATCATCTGGCACGAGGCATGTCTACGGGTGTCAATCCAAAATTTCGCGAAGCGAAAGTGTAACGATTTTTGTAATTGTTTAAACGCTTATATCTTCCACCCCATTCAAGCAATCTGTATGCTTTATCCACCAAACGAAAGGGGAAGTCTTAAATTGCAAGTAGACTACCTCACATAGTTGATAAAACTTTGTTAAAGTATTTAAAAGTTAAGATGAAAAGAAAAAAATAATGCAGGAAAAATCCCGGCTGCTGATTGGCTGAGAGCTCTTAACAATTTTTGCCTAGTCTCCTGCTTTCGTGGGACTGTCACGCGAGAATGTTGCACCATGGTTGCCACATTTCATGCGAACTATTTAAGCTAACAGATAGCCTCAGATAATTTCAGTACCTAACGCGGTTTCATCAAAGACGGATCCACGTTGGTAATTTTATTGCTCAGACACACACATGCACACATTGATAGACACAGGTTGTGCACCAAATTGGGAGGAATTCTGTTCTAATGAAGACTGTTAGGAAGGTCACCGGAAAACCAGAATGATTTGAGGCAATGGGGTTGGGACCAAACTGGTTGGATATTGGCCACACCCGGAGTGGCCATGGCCCTGGGGAAGGTTCTACCGGGGACATTTATCGAACCATATAAATTGGGGCAATATGGGTATCAAAATTCGTGGTTTTTGATATTGGTAATGAAAATGGCCATTTTGACAAGACTGGTCACACCCGGAGTGGCCAGTGCCTTGGGGAAGGTTCTCACGGAAGGACATTTACGGAACCATACAAATTGGGGCAATATGGGTATCAAAATTCATGGTTTTTGTTACTGGTAATGAAAATGGCCATTTTGACAGGATTGGCCACACCCGGAGTAAACATGGACCTGAGGGAAGGTCTTCCCGGGGGGACATTAACCTATCCATACGATTTTGGGCAACATGGTTTTTAGACTGGACTTGAAAATTGCCATTTCGATAGCAGTTGTAAGGTACTTGATTTTCCGGATTTTTGTGGAGGGGAAGGGGACATTTTCCGAACCATACTTTTTTGTCAATATTTTCGTGTGTTCGCAATTTATTTCTACAGAGGTGCCAATAATTGAAATCTTTAAATAAGAATTAATTATTCAGGATTAAATAAATTTGCAAAGAATTTAAAAAATATAAATAAAAATCTTTTTTCAGAGTTTTGTACAAAGTTCTTTGTCTTATTGGTCATGTAGAGACATAACCACCTGCACCAGATGCAGGCACGAGCGAAGCTTGCCGCCAGTAGTTGTGCCTTCTCGGATGAGGAGGCGATGATATTAGGTCTATTCCCGTACTGCAGAATTCTGCAATTCTGCACAAAAACGGCAGCAGAGCGTTCCCATACTTTTCTGCAACAAAAGTAACTTTTCTCTCAGGCAGAACTTCTGCAGTGAGAGAGGTAAAAGTTGCAGCAAAACCGTTCCCGTACTTTTCTGCAAGCTCTCTCTTCTCTTTCTTGTTGAAAAGTTACTGCAATTTGGTGTGATGGATGTTAATATTTTGACCTGACAAAAAAAAATTAAAGCCAGTATTACAGCACGGCTAATGCCTCAACCAAAAAAATGTATTATAAAAACAAATGGTTTTTAAAAACATTTAAAAGGCACATTTCTTTGTGTTAAATAATTTCAAATAAATATTTGTTTAGGAATATATTTTTATATGCAATTGTTTTTGAATAGACTGAATATGTGTGTTTAAATAATAGGAAAATTTAATTGACAAATAATAAATTGTCCAGATTTCTAAATTTATGAGTTAGTGATTATTTTTTTTTAATTCGTCAATTTCGCTGCGTCACCGTTGTTCTTCCATGTGACATCCAGTCATAATTTATTTATGTTATCCTGAATAATCTTTCAAACATTTTGCTATTAAAACGTGTATTTATGGTCCCTTCTATATTAAATCTTTGTTTGTCATTTTTTGTATTATATTAGTTAAACGTACCTGCAACTCTCATTTATATTTTTTTACTTAATGTAAAAGTTTTGAATTGTTTCTAATGTATAATTTCTACCTAAGCATAATTAATTTCTAGTTACCTAATAAATGATACATGCTTGATCTTTTAAATAAAATGTTGAGCTGAATAAAAAAAATAATGCCCCCGTTCTAGAGATAAACTCCTTTCTATTACTATTTTTCTCAATCCCTTTATTTTAATGTTTTGAAATAATTAAAAAACTTTAATACCCAGTTTGAGTAAATCCACTCAACTGTGTACAATGTTGCAGAAAAAGTACTGGAACGCGCTACCCAGGCAAAATTTTTGCCGCTTCTCTCCTTGCAGAACTTCTGCAAAAGAGAGAGATGAAGAGAGCGAGCTGAAAAGTACGGGAACGTGCTGCAAAAAAGTGACTTATGCTGGCTGCAGAATTCTGCAGAAGCTGCAGAAATTCTGCAATTTTGCAAGTACGGGAATAGACCTATTGTCGCCCTGGCGCAGAGGAGGACTGTACTTGGTTGTCTTTCTCAGCGCCTTGGTGATTCGCCAGAGTGTGTCCCGATTATCGTGCATCGTGCGAAGTGTTTCCTTGAACTTGTTGAACTTTGCCTGGTTGCATTCTTCTCGGATTCGCCGGTTCAGGGACGACTCGATGTCCTGGTAGATCGGGTCCCGTCTCCTGTACCACTGACGACGTCGCGTGTTGCGCAGCACAATCAGCTTACGGGTGTTTTCCGGGATCGTAGCGGGTTGGTAGGTTCGTTGATGGACTTCAGGTACTGAAACGGCTTCCGCATCCAACAAGACTGTGGTCAAAAACTCGACAGCTGTGTCAACATCGGCTTCCGTATTGAGAGTGGTAATTTCGGGATTCAACAGGTCGAGTTTCTCACTTATCTCCCTTCGGAAGCGAGGCCAGTCAGCTCGTGCATAGCAGCGAAATTTTGGAGTTGACCGTTCGACAGGGGCTGATAGACTGACGTCAAACAGCACTGGCCGATGGTCCGACGACAATTCGTTCAGGGCGATCGGTTTCGTCATGTCCAACAGGTTGTTGGACAGCGCCAGGTCCAACGTTGAAGGCCGACCGCGGCCCGACGGGTGGAAGGTAAATGCGTCAGGAAAATGAACAAAAAAATTGCGGCTGGCTGCTTCCTGGCACAGGATTGTCCCCGCTTTGTTCGCACGAGCACAGTTCCAGGAACGATGGCGAGCGTTGAGATCACCGACAACAAAGAACGGCTCGTGCCCACGCGTAATTGTGGAGATGTCGCGACGGAATTGCGTCCATACCGAACTGCGTCTCGCACCGGGAAAGTAAGCTGCGGTGATGTGTACGTTTCCGTCCGCCGTGCTGATGGAAATACCAACAATCTCGATGACCTTGGTCGAAAAGTCGAGTTCCTTATACGCGATGCCCTTTCGAACCGCTATCAGGACGCCGCCGCCTCTTTCGGCATCGGCTGAGTCACGATCGAAGCGCACACAGGAGAACTTTGGATGGTAGAAGGCGAGTTCTTCGTGTAGCCAGGTTTCGGTCACGATTCCCACGTCCACCTCGTGCCGCAGTAGGAAGTCGAAAAAATCGAGCTTCTTGTTGTGAACGGATCGTCCGTTCCAGTTAGCCACGCGCAATTTATCTACAACGTTAGACATTGTAGATATACTTGGCGGTAAGCTCCACGAGAGCCTCGAGTTGGTCTTGTCGGGATTTGCAGCTTTTCAGCCGAGCGAACACTTCCCTCGCAAGGGTGAGAAACTCCGACATGGTGAACAGGTTACTGTTGGAATTGTTGCTGTTCCCTTGGGACAGGGCTTCGGCGAAGGTCATGGCCGACGTGTCGGCCGTTGAATTGTTGCCGGGGTTGCCGTGGTGCGGCACGGTGTTGCGGAAGGGACGCAGGGTTGGGGGCTGCACGTTACGGAGCTCGGCTTTCTTTTCGGCTAGCTTGGCCAGGTAATTTTTCCTGGTTGGGCACCCCCGGTAGTTGGCGGTGTGCTGGCCGCTGCAGTTCGCGCACTTGATCGCCTCCCGCGTCGCGCTTTTGTCAGCCCTCGCGAACTCTGCTTTGTTCGGCAGTCTGCAATCCGCCGAGAAATGCTTTTCGCCGCATTTAACGCACAGTGCGGCCAGGTTGCAGTTTCGCATTCCGTGGCCGAAACGTTGACAACGATGGCACTGAACGGCATCGGTTGGTTTGCGTTCGAAGTATCGCCACCTCACAACGATGTTGAAAATGGCCTTTATCTTTTGCAGATCCGCTAATTTCATGCTACCTTTCGGGAAATGTAGCAAGTAGAGCGCACTCTCCTCCATCCCAACCACCTTCCGGGAGAAAAGCTTCAGTTCGGACACGTGGATGCCGAGTCCGGCGAGTTCAGTTTCCAACTCGTCCACATCGTACACCGGTAGTCCCGAGAGGACAACTTTCATCGGCTGTTCGGCCGCGGGCGTGTATGTGTGAAACTCGATGTTGGCAGTCCGGAGAGCTCGAACCGCACCACGGTAACTGTCATCACCCGAGCACAACAGTTGCACGCCACTCTTAGTCGCCTTCATGTTGTACGCCGTTTGCGCGATGTTACTTTTGCCCAGGAACTCGCGCAGCTGCCGGGTGGATTTACCGACCACCGAGATGGGGGGAATTCGCACCTTCTTCGCTTTGGTTGGTTCGCCGATTTTCAGCACCGGTGGTGCTGTTGGAATTGACGGCAGCGAATTTTGGTCGCCACCCTGCTCGTCCTCTAGTCCGTCGAACTGGTTGCTGATCGGTATGCTTGCATCGACAATCACCGATCCCTCGCCATCACTGCTAGTGTCTCCCTCGTCCATTGCTGCTGCTGCTGCTGCCGCTGCTGCCGCTGCTGCTGCTGCTGCTGCCGCTGCCGCTGCTTTTGCCGAACGGGTGTTGTACGGGTTCTTGGGCGGTGTTTCCTCTTCGAGGTTAGGATTGTCGTCGTCGAGCTTACGTTTTTGCGCATTTAACACTTGGCCCGTTTGCGACGTTTTTTCGGTCGCATTTTGCACTCCCGTGTCCGCGGAGTCCTCCTGGTCCGACAGGATGCCGAATCACTGGTGACCGTACCGTAAGCAACGAAAAAAAATCGAAAAAAGAGCACCGCGAAAAACAGGATTGTTTACACTTCCAAACCAGGGTGTCAACTGGTCATTGCCATTAGGTTTTACGCGGTGACGTCATTTGACAGCTCGCGTACACTGTTTATATGGTTTTCGTCGGTTTTCGACGATTTTCCCAAAACAAAAAAAAAAACAAATAAATAAATATTTCAATGTTTTATAATCAAGAATAGCTGTTTGAAAGGGCTTAAAACAATAATTTTATTTCAAGTTTTTCGCAATTTTCAGTGTAAGAACGGGTCTTGACCGATCTTATGCACCAGGTTCCCGATGAACACGCACTGCTCTTACACCTACATCTCGCCCTTGCTCTGAGTCAGTACGAGCAACACGCTAGAACACGAATATAAAAAAATTTATTTCAAGTTTTTGTAACCAAAAAAATATTTATTGACAAAAATTTAAATGTGCATTGTGAAAACTAGTAATAAATCAATTTGATTATTTTTAGAAAACATTGCATAAGGCTTTCTGGTCGAGAATTGAAAAACACATTCACAGCTCTGAGTAACAAATTTTATTTAAAGTTTTTGTCGCCAAAAATATAAGCATCGGCCTAATTGTTCTATTCAAATTTCTTAAATACAAAACATATTTATCCAAAGCTATCTAAAGCTAGTAAAATTCTGAATAAACAATGGTTTTCGTGAAAACACGCGATACTTTTTCGAAGAAGCAAACTTGTTATTTCGTAAACTTTTAAAAGTTTAAGCTTAATATGCAGAAAGTTGAAATTAAATAGATTGAAAACGTTTATTCAAAAACGTTCAACAACAATAATTTATCATCAACAAAAATAAGAAATCAATCATTTCAAATTTCCTAAATAAAAAAAAACTGAAAATTAGAAATTTTTTAATTATAAAACTAGGAATACTAAAATTTTAAAATTATAAAAATACAAAATTATGGAATTATGAAAATATGAAATTGTGAAATAATGAAATTGTAAAATTATGAAATGATGAAGTTATGAAATTCGAATGTTAGAAAATTATAAAATAAGACTGGTACAAATTTATTGATTTTTTTATCCTAAATTCAAAATTTTAATTTTTTTATTCTTTAATTTTTAAATTCCTAAATTTTAAGTATTTAAATTTTTGATTTTTTAATTTTTAAGTTTTTCAAATTTAGTTATTTTTTTTCTTAAGAATTTGAGAATTACAAATTTACAAGTTTTAATATTTAAAATTTAAATAACTTTAAAATTCAAAAATTTGAATGCTCAAAATTTAAGAATTTAAAAATTAAAGAATAAAAAAAATAAAATTTTGAATTTAAGCAAAAATGAAATCAATAAATTTGTACCAACCTTATTGTATAATTTTTTAACATTCAAATTTCATAACTTAATCATTTCATAATTTTATAATTTTATTATTTTATTATTTCATAATCTCATATTTTCATGATTCCATAATTTCGTATTTTTATAATTTTAAAATTTTAATATTCCTAGTTTTATAATTTAAGCATTTCTAATTTCCAGTTTTTTTTATTTAGGAAATTTGAAATGATTGAATTTAAAGATTAAAGAATAAAAAATCAATAAATTTGTACCAGCCTTATTTTATAATTTTATAATATTCGAATTTCATAACTTCATAATTTTACAATTTCATAATTTCATAACTTCATAATTTCATATGTTCATAATTCCATAATTTAGCATTTTTATAATTTTAAAAATTTTAGTATTTCTAGTTTTATAATTAATGAATTTCTAATTCATTTTTTTTTTTGAAATTCCTAAATTCTTAATATTTCATTCTAGAATTTTTTTTGAATTTAGGTAAAAATAGAATTTTTGAATGTTACAATTTCGTAGTTTTTGTAAGTTAGTATTTTCGAATTTCTATATTTCATTTTTTTAGCACTTTTGAAATTTCGACTTGTAATTTATAAAAAAAAATCAGTTTATGTTTTAATTAGGATTTTGCAGTTCTGTTCCAGATGGTCACATTTCCAATTTAGAGATTTGGAGAACCTTTCATCTGAGATCAATTCATAAACCTTTGCAGGGAGGGTACATATTTCTACGCTCAGATTGGCTAGCTGGGTGCTCTTTTAGGGGAGATTTTTTTTTTAAATATTGTCAAGTTTATTTTCACTCTGGTGTACTTCATTTCGGTCCCGCCAGTATGGATCAATCGGACAGCGCAGGGGACTCATAATCCAGAGGTCGCTGGTTGGTACTAGCAATAAATAGTTGGCGACACGATGGCCGACAGCTATAAAGACAACTTCTTTTTTTTTTTGTTTAACTCCATTTCGACCAAAAAACTTAATCGAGCAACTCTCTACGAAATCGTCCGATTTCGACCATTTTTTTTTTGTGTTTTTGATTCGACTCAAACTTTGTGGGGGTCTTCCCTATGACAAAATAAGCTATTTTGCGTCATTGGTTTACCCATACAAGTCTCCATACAATTTTGGCTGCTGTCCATACAAAAATGGTATGTAAATATTCAAACAGCTGTAACTTTTGAGTGAATATTCTGATCAATTTGGTGTCTTCGGCAAAGTTGCAGGTATTGTTGAGGACTATTGAGAAAAAAATAGGTACACGGAAAAAAAATGCTGATTTTTTAATCAACTTTTTTTCACAGAAACTCAATTTCCCAATATACGTATTTTTTGATTTCGAAAAAAATCAAAGTTTAATGCAAAAAAAAAAATTGACGTTATATTTAATGCAAAATTGTATTTGCAATCGAAAATTACTTTACAGATTTTTTGATAAAGGGCTCCGTTTTCAAGATATATCCACCGAAAGTTTGATTTTAGCGAAATATTTGCAGTTTTTCGATTTTTAAAAATAATGACAGTTATTTATGCATTTTTAATCTTTTAACAAATTTTTAATTATAGACCACAGATCGGTACAAAACTTAAAAGTTTAGGATTTTTTTTTTCGTAAATTCAAAAAGTGATCGAAAATTAATGTATTTAAATTCTTTTAAATTAAATTGAATTTTGGAAATCAACCAATACCTCTTAAAAAGCATGTTTTATCAATTAGCATGTTTTTTTAAATTAACAAAGCATGACAGTTAAATTGTGGAGTTTTTTTTAAAAGCTCCAATAAACCAAATTTGCTTTTTGGGTGTTTTTGAAACCGTCTTGAGTCAGGGGTATTAAAAAACACCCAAAAAGCAAAAACTGAAAATTTGGTTTATTGGACCTTTTTTAAAAAAAAAAACTCCTGATTTTATCAAGCATTTTACTTGAGAGATAACGCTTGTTTGTTTACATTTTGCCATTATGACCTTGTGAAAGATACCAAAGCGTAAAAAGTCTTCACGTCGAACGTCCAAAACTGGCCAAAAATAATTTAACAAAAAGTGAGTGAGCAAAGGAAAAATGATTCAGAGCTAAGGTCACTCTGACGTCGTTTTCGCGAATGTACGAAAGAAGTAAATAAGGCAATGCAGAAAATTCCTCTTTTCCCTCTTGTTGTTCCACCCAGCACCGCAGCAAAAAAAAAAGGAAGAAAAGTTGAGGTTAGGACCACTTGTCCGACAGCGGAAAGGAGGACCCTAATTCCACAGGATTCCCAGCCGAAACCCGACCGGGGCGGGGCACCCCCACTTACGTTGTACAGGTTGACCAGGTTTGGCCGCTGCATCGGATCGTCGAACATGGCGTAGTACTGGGTGACAAATCCTTTGCCAATCTCTTCGTACTGCGGATTCAGAGCCATCTTCGATCTTGGTTAGTTGGTTGGTTCTATCAGATTCTCAGGGTCCGGATCACCACACACACACACACGCACACTCACGCTGGAAGGGACAAAACGGAACTGGGGGTTAGATATCTGCTCCGGAAGCATCCACGAAGGTAGGAAGTTTTATTACCCGACGCAGATCGTTTCTGAGCGAGCTTATTTGACGGGACTTTTGGATTGAATGGCGAGTGGAACAACGAATGTGAATGTGCAACAGACACAGCAGAACCGAGAAAAAAAGCCGAAACAGAACTGTCAAAATCCGTTTTCACCGCCCGCCTTTTCCGCGCATCGACAGTTCACAGCTGGTGCGTTCGGTAAAATTGATTTTGAGGAGGGGTGTCGGCCGGGTTGATATATAAAAAAAATGATGCTATAATTTGAAACAAGCTTGGTTGTAAAATGATACGATTAAAATATTTTAAAAACAATTCCTATATTATCAAATTCGGCAAAGTAGTGTCGGTAAAGTAGTTTTTCAGATACTATATAGGTAATAGTAATTTTTTTGGGCAATGCTTATTTGACATAAAACCCAAAATTATAAAAATATTTACATCCCGCATAGTCAACAACCATACAGTCACCATTTGTCGAATGATTTTTCCTAAATGATCTTAATAATACACCAAATAGGGTGCAACCGTACATTTTCCATTCCCCAAACAATCCTACAATTTATTAAATAGGTCGTTAGGTAATGTTACAATACATTTTTACAAGGGATTTTTTTCGTGGATCATAGTCGTACCCTACCCCAAACTGTTCAATTCTTATTTTATGTGAACCGTACCACAAATTAATAAAATATGATTTTAAATGGTGAACTGCTTTACCGACACTTACCGACACCATTTGAAAAGGGAGGAGCCAAAAAATAAACTTTACAAATGTTCTGGGAACTATGGATTTAACGGGAATGGTAAGTATATGATTATTAATGGTGAGCGTTTTTTTTTTGTAATGTCCGGGATTTGTTACCGCTTGATGATGATGTCTCCTGTTGATTCTTCCGTGGTGCTGCCGCCTTATCTAATTGAGCTATCTCAGTTACATTACGTTTGGCGGTTTAAAATGCATTTTATTATGAAAAATTTATCATAAATATATCGTAACATGTATGGTAGAACCATACAAATAAATTATAGACCAATCACATGGCGAACAGTTATCGTTCTGATAATGGTCAATCAATTGATTAAATTATTTGGGCTTATAAAAATTATCACGAAAATAAATTAGCTTTACATACAAACTATATGGCAAACAGGTATATCGTTCCATGAATTGTTGTACAATGGTTTGAATTGTTGGGACTTAGGAAAATTTTCGCTGAATTCAGGTATATCGTTCCATGAATTGTTGAACAATGGTTTGAATTGTTGGGACTTAGGAAAATTTTCGCTGAATTCAGGTATATCGTTCCATGAATTGTTAAAGTATTATTTGAATTATTCGGACTTTGGATTTTTTTTTGCTGTAGTTCAATTGGCTAAATCATACAATACCTGTTTCAAATAATCCTAAGCGTTTGGCGAACAGTTATATCGTTCCATGAATTGTTGTACAATTGTTTGGATTATTGGGACTTAAGAGTTTTTCGCTGAGCTTCAAGTTGGAAATACTACGTCGGCTATGGTACCCTTATGTTTTAACAATAGCTGTTCCGAAAAATCCTTACCATATGGCGAAAAGTTATATTTCTCCATGAATTGTTGAACAATTGTTTGAATCATTGGGACTTAAGAAAATTTTCGCTAAAATTCATTTTTGGCTCAATCATACAAAAACTGTTTGAAATAATACCAAACATATGAGGAATCATTATATCGTACCATTAATTGTTGTGCAATTGTTTCAATTATTAGGACTTAGGAAATTTAGGAAATTTTCCGCTTAGGTTTCTTTGACTAAATCATACCGAGTATCATAACTTTTATCATACCGGCTACAGTACTATTATGTTCTAACAATAGCTGTTTCGAACCATCCTAATCGTATGACGAATAGATACCGTTCATTAAATTGTAGGAAAAAAAATCAACCATTCGAATATGTCAAGATAAGTGTAACAATTCGGGAAATAGTACCATTTTAATTTTGTTATATGGTCGTGACATTATATCAACAATATCACAAATGGTAACCATACCAGAAATAATTTTCTTATGATTTCGACAGTTTCACCTTTGGTATCCCGCATAAAATTATATGATGATTTGCACTGTTAAAATCATGCAGTTACAATAGATATTATAATATCTATGATAAGTTTATTGTTGACTTTTTCGACCTTTATTGGAATGCCGATAGAGCTACCTTAAAATTTATCGTTACACCAAATATTATGGTTCTGTTATTGGAAATCTCATAATGCATTTTTTCCAATTATTTTTTACAGTAAGTTTCATTGTAGTGTTATACCTAGTTGCGTAGTGTAAGGTTTATTTTTAAATATTGCGAATCTTGTAATTAAAGTATTGAAAACCGAGTTATATTTTAAATACAAAACATTACAAACGATTTTGACAAGCTCAAATCAAATAAAATCAAATTATTGAAATATTAAAGTACTTAAATATTAAAATATTAAACTATTTTCATTTGAAAAGTATTGAAATACTAGAAAAATAAACTATTTTGTTATAAAATATATTGAAAAATTAAGATGTTAAAATATTAAAACATTGAAATATTTAAAAAAATAAATATTAAAATATCAAAAGAGTCGAAAATAGAAATATTTCAGTAATAAAATATTCATAAAATAATACTAAATATATGGCAACATAAAAAATATTAGATTTTTTCGAAATTTTTACATTTTAGAATTAAATGTTGTTTGATTGCTTCTACACATTGTGAAGTTTTGATACTCTGAAACTTTATATTTTTTTGATTTTATTACACTCAAACTCCGACGGTTTGATACCAACTGTTGTCAAACCAACGGGGTCACTTTTTAGTTTGACACCCCTTTTACATGGAGTTCACATACACTACCAAACGTTCGTTTTGATAGTGTGCGTCGTGTAAAAAGTGACAGTTTAGTTTGTTTTTTTCAAACGAAAAAGTGACCAACCACCGGGGGTTGAGTGTATTGAAACATTTAAACATTTAAACATTTAAACATTTAAACATTTAAACTTTTTAACATTTAAACATTTAAACATTCAAACATTTTAACATTTTAACAGTTTAACATATAAATCTCGATTGTAACATTTAAATTTAACATTAAACTTTAAAAAATAATATTTACAATGAACGCACTATTACACCGAACCCGTGCGACACTCCTAAAACGAACGCACCATGACACACTGAACATGTGCAGCCGACGCTCAAGAAACGAACGCACCATGGTTGAGCGAGCGCCGAGCTGTCATTTTTTTTCACTCGCGCGTGTTCGCGTCGCCGTTTAGTTTTTTTTGGTTCGGTTATTTCCGCGTAATCGGCATCCGGCACTTGTTTGAACGCGTTCCTGGCGAGGTTCCCGGAGCTACCTCCCGGTGTTTGTTGGACCTGTTGGACAGATCCGCCGGGTTGATCTGTTGTGAAGCAACAAAAATTGCAGGTGAGTAATTTGATGTCGGTGTAATTTCAGGGGGGCGGAATCTCATCCCACAGCTGGCATTTGTCATAATTAACCACATTTTTTGTGTTTGTTGTCTTCTAGGAGGAGCCGCCATGACGTGCAGGAAGGACGCGCTGGAAAGGTCCTGAACGCGTTCCCAGTGCTGGTGCTGGTGTTGACTAGACAGATCCACCAGGCGACGGATCCGGTACGGCTCCCGAATGGCGACGATTAGTTTAGCAACCACGAGTGAGTATTGGGTTGTGAAGTGAAATTTGTGCCTGGGATTTTTTTCTGTTTTTTTTTTCTATGAGGAAGGCAGAGACACGGCCCCATTACGTTAACCTAAGTTACAGGTGTTCATGTAGAATTCATAAAAAAAAAATTAAGCACCTGGAAAATTGCGAAATGTAGTCAAAAAGTATTTTTTTCGTTAATTAGATCAAACCAGTACAGAGCGGAATTTTCAATTCGAATAGCATTGCATTCGCTAATTAGGTTTTACAGCGTGACGTCACGAGCGCACACGCACACACATTTTTACTTAGACACACGTGCAAAAAATGTAAACAGTGCAGCCGAACTGTCAAATTTCTAACCTAAAAATCGAGTCGGCGTAAAACCTAATTGGAACGACTGACAACTGTCAAAAGCACGACACAAAATGCTCGGGAATTGGCAAACAATGGGGTAGAATTGTAAACATTAGTTCGACCGCTTTCGTGATTTTTAATTCGAAAGATCGAAGTAGCAAAATTCTGGCTAACAAATCCGCTCTGTACAAGAAATATCAGAGACAATTTGAAAATGCCTGGGTTTTAAAAATCAACCCTTAGAAACATCTTCAAAGAAAGAACATGATTTTTTTTTAAATTTGTTTGAATCATTTTTAACAACTGTACCAATAAATTCGAAGAACGAGTTTTTATGTTAAAAAAAAAAATCATCTTCCTAGTGGTGCTCTGGTGCACTATTTCTGGAGCAACATTTGAAAGGGGCGGTACGACATTGCTCTTACGGCCTTTCGTCCCATTTAAACGCGTGTAATCAAAGGCCGTAAGAGCAATGTCGTACCGCCCCTTTCAAATGTTGCTCCAGATTTGTAGTACCAACCACTAGTGTCTTCCTTTTATCTGCAATGACTTCGCCGCACTGGGCACCTAAGTGTACGAGGGTATAGCTTGGAACGAAGCCCCGAAAAATTGACACTTAGAATTTTATGGCGCTCGCCGCCGGACCTCTGGATTGTGAGTCCAGTACGCGGTCCGATTGATCCACCTAAAAAAATCAAACCATCCACATTAAAGACCCCCGGGTCGTTTGTGGTCTCTATTGCAAGTTTCTGCTCGAACCTAGGAGTCCGAAGGCTTGAATGGGGAGAGCATCCAAACCTCTTTCTACTCCAAGGAACCTTCCACCCCACCATTGGATTGCGGGTCCAACCGCCGCCAGCAATTCCACCGGAGTAGGCTTGGTTTGGTGCGTTGTTTGTACTTATGGCATGGAGACGACTTCTACACCTGGAATGACTTAACGGCCTAACAACAAAGACCGGGACCGACATTTTACTTCCTCATCCGATGGAAGGTTGCAGTAGATGGGAATCGAACCCAGAATCATCCGCTTACAAAGCGGACAGCGTAACCATTCGGCCACGCACTGCCACCTAAATATATATATTTTTTTTTTGCACAGATTCGATGTTGTGGGTAAAAGTGAAAACATTTGTTGCATTATTATACACTGAAACCTCTGTTTTGATACTGCTGTAGTCAAACCATCGGGATCCATTTTAAGTTTGACACCCTTTTTACACGGAGCTCACAAACACTACAATAACGAGAAATTAAAAGTAAGAGTGTGTGCGTGCAGCATGAAGTTTGACTTTTTGAAAAGCCATGGTAAGCTTCACAGCAACTGGGCAGAATGTTTAACTACATGTTGCTGTTTTGTCAGCTCGATATTCGTAATAATAGAGTAGAGCGGGGCAAAGGTAGCTACTTAATGACCATCACTCTGTCATCGATGACCATTAAATATTTCAGATTCGACATGTTTACCACGTAGTACCAGGATTTCCCTCAAATCGCTTGTATATCGAAAACCAGGCAATTGCTAAAAAAATGAAGTGCCCCGTATGTGGGGCAAAGGTACGCACCACGCGGGCAAAAAAATTTTTCGCTTATTTTTTGTTTAAAACTAAATTTTTCATCTAATTTTCAATGGGGGGTCGTTTTGAACACCAAATAAAGATAATTTTATAGTATATTGACATTCTTGAACTAAGTAAAGTTTAATTTGTAGGGTTAAAACCGTTTTATTTTTGCATAAGTTTTATTTTTTGGTTCGATTTTGGCAGAAATACTTTTTTTCAGTGATTTTGAATCAGAATCAGAAAAAGAGAAATTACAAAAAATCTTTTATGATTAGCAAAGTAATTGGCTAGGCTAAATACTAGTGAAATGGCTTCAATGATTTTGTGAACCTGAAGTTTTGTAAAATCTTATTCTGTAAATTTCAAATATTAGATCAAAATGGCCGAAAAGTGACTTTTCTGAATAACTTACACAATCTTCCATCAAATCAAGTAAAAAACCCGAATATGAGCTTTTAAGGTAAAAATTAAGTATCAAAAAGATCAACGTAACGTTGTCCCATGCGTACTTTTGTCCCGTACTACTCTAGTGCCCGTGAGCTCTGTACAAAAAAATGACAGTTCGTCAGTTTTTCGTTTGACATTAAATCATCGTACAAACTAAAAAAAGTCAAAAGAAAAAAAGGACCAACAACCGGAGTTTGAGTGGACCAAAATTAAACGGGGTACTTTTTAATGCTAAACAAATAGCTCTGGGCATTAGAGGGTTAACAAACTAATTTTATTTTCGTTCAATGTTGTTTGTATTTCTAGCGAATTATCTCTAATTAAGTTTTTTTTTTCTTTTCTGCAGGGGCTAATTTCTCGTGGATTGTGCTGCTTGATTGCGCGAATGCCGACAGCTCCGTTCATTGAAGTAGACGACGTGTTCAGCTTCATCAAGAATATATTTTCGAGCAGTGTGGACGCACTGGAACTAAACTAAAGGAAACGTGAACCAGTTCCATCGATCCGTGGATGGCTTGATTGAACCGGAATTTCAAAAGAAAACGGCGTGGAGAGAAAGCGTTAAATGAAATTTAAATAAAATGCAATAAAAAAAAAAACAATTTAGAAATACTGCTAAATTTACTGTATAAATGATTGATATCACTGTCCAAATATAGTTTTTAAAGTAAGATTAAGTACAGAAGAAACATTAAAAAAATATAATTTCACTGTGTATTACATTGTAGTGCTTATTTATTTCATTGTCCGAATATAGTTTTTACAGTTCCATTTAGTAGGGAAAAAAACCATGAAGCACTGTAAATTTACTGTGCAATGCATTGTAATGCTTGCTGTTTTTATTATTAATGTATGATGTTGTCTATAGTCAGAACGAATTTTTGGATGAAAAATGCAACATTAGATTAACAGTAAAATGCGTCGTATTTGGAAAAAAAATGTATGGAAAAATTTCGAAATTTTTATGGTACCGGTGCATAACAACCCCCCTTTTTTATGGTAAAGTCCCAAAATACGACGCAAATTATCTTAAAAAACGATGCTGTCTACTGTTAAAACACTGTCAAAATGACTATATATTTTATCGTTTTGTAACGTTAAAATTTAATGTAAGTTCATCAGAAATCTTTATGCGGGAAGGCTTGATTGTTGAGGCAATTGCAAACCTCTTTTTACACCTTAGCTTCCATCCACCCCGGGATTCGAACTGACGACCTTTGGATTGTGAGTCCAACTGCCTACCAGTGACTCCACCGAGGCAGGACCCAGGGAGACGACTCCTACACCTGGACTGAGCTAACGACCTAACCTTTTAGGTTAGACCGGGGCCAACATTTACTTCCCGCCCGACGGAAGGTTATTATTGTAGCTTTTTTTCATTCTTTCTTGCGTTCTTTATTCAAGTCTTATAAATAAAAATAATCCAAATCTGATGTGTTTATAAATACTGAATGCAATGTTTTAGCCATGACATAGGAAACAAATGAAGTATTTTCTTTGCCATCCGCATGAGAAATTATTTAAACGAGAAAGGGATTAAATGGCAGCAAAACCACAATTCGATGCCAACATTTCAAAAAGCATCATGTACAAACCATGCGTTTTGAGAAAAACGCATTTGAATGTTGAGCATCCATTTTCAATTACCATTTTTATATAAAAGCAAAATAAGATGTTCTAATGATAACAAACGATGAAAAACGTTGTTTTTGTTGATACTTGATCATACATATTCAATAAAACATTATTTCCGTAATTTTATTTGAGAAAAACAAACATAACTTCTTTTGAAATCACCAACGTCGATATCACCCTGCTGTCACTGAGGGGGGCGCTTTGTTATGATTCGTTTTTCTTCGCCGAATGTACATGGCGCTTTTTTCATGTTGCTTTTTTTTCGTCACGAGGTTTATGTAGCCTTTTGTTTGACAGGTTGACAGGGCTATATAAACAGGGACTGCTGATGGCAGAGATTTTGTTTATGTTACTTTATTTAAAATCATGATTAAACAGACTTTACTGAAGTAACTTTTGCTCATTTTTGGTGGAGAGGTAGCTTATTAGAAGTACTTTCAGAATATACAATAACCCAGAAAGTGTCAAAATGTACATGATGCCTTTTCAAATGTTACCGTCGAATTTAAACACTCGATTTTTTTTACCTCTTTTCTTTTGGAACAGCGTACTGTCCCGGAAAAGTATTTTTTAAGTTACTGCGCAGGTTCAATTCGAGAGGAAGCATGAAGTTTGAGCACGGACGAACGGACATGACACCAAGAGCAAATTTTCTTCAAATTTCTGAAGCAAACTATCACTTGCGCCATCTACATTCGAGTTGTCGAAGTAGCATCGCGCGATTACGCATGATTTCTCAAAATGTCATATGCAATAATTAATTAAAACATTTAGCATTAGGGACCATCCATAAACCACGTGGACACTTTGGAGGGGGGGGGGGGGTATGGCGAATGTCCTAGATCCATACAAAAATGTTTTTTTTTGTATGGACAATTGGGTACTAAAGCCCTATGTAAATTTTTGTGTACAATGGTAAAAAACACGATAAAAAACCATTTTTGATCACTTTTTTTCATTTTAATGCAAATTTTTTTTTTGACAAGACAACATTTTTTAGATGGATCAACTATGGTCCCCTTGGAACGAGCTGTCAAGTAGGAGCTTTTCTGTCAAGAAGAACCGCGAGGTTAATTTTTCAAAATTGATTTAAAAATCTATTTTAAACTCTTTGTGGTCGTACAATGGGTCATTGTACTCAGAAAAATAAGCTTTGTCGCTGTAAACAATAATATCAGCAATCTAAGCTTCATTTTAGGACCCAATTGTCCACGAGAGGGGGGGGGGGGGGTAACAGATTCCCAAAAAAGTGTCCACGTGGTTTATGGATGGTCCTTTAGTATGGTGCTAGAAACAGTGTGTTGGTATTTAATTTGCCTTTATGATTCTAGGTCGAGGGGCGGGACAGTAGTAAAAAATTAAATAAATAAATTAATTAACTGCTGAAATTAATTAATTAACGATAACGATTGTTTACGATCAAAACATCGCCACCTCTTTTTACACCACATTGATTTGACAGTTCGAAATTGCGCACGATTGTTGTTGTTGTGTTTGATGTAACCTTGTTGTCGCCGAAAAGTCGAAAGGTGGTCCAGACAACCAGGCGTGGTGGCTACGATCGTGACAGAGATCACTCCGGTGGACATTCCGACGGCGGAGGCACAACTCTGACCGTAGTGGGATTGCGAAGTTTACTATAGTAGTTGAAGGCGGCGGCGGTAGCCGGTTCATTGATTGCAAAAATAACCGAGGTGGAGACTACGGCAATAGCGACAGCGATGGCGGCGGTGGACACCCGGATGGGCAGCAACTCCTGCAGCGGGAGCTGTCTTCCCAGGTGAGTTTTTGGTTGCGGCAGAAAATTGCGTCACTAACTTCTGACTACTTCTGACGTGGGACAATCCGGCAGGTTTGCCTCCTTTTTTGTTTGTACAAAACTGATATTTATTCGTTTTAGGGTCAATTGCCACCCCAGGAGTTTCCGGTAAATGGTGGTGGAAGCCTTCCCGTCGGCGAGTCTGGTGATGATCACTTTTTCGATGGCCATCGGGCGGTTCAAGAGATTTTCATGATAACCGTCAGCCGCAGAACGACATCTGGCAGGATCCCCCGGCCAACGAGGGTGGAGGTGACGGTGAATGCAGAGGCCGATGCGAGTAGGCCATGGTCGGGAACGTTCCACCCCACATGACCGAGGAAAACGAAAATAATTTTAAGCTGGTGAACTGCGACGTGTCGGCGTTGGTCCAGAAGAACGCCATTCCGATTGTCATGAGCGGATACGATGTGATGGCCTGCCCCGGCCAGAATCGTTCCTTCAATAGCCGCAAGTAGTACCCACTGAGACTTGTGCTGACTCCGACATGATGCGTGAGTTGAACCGTGGTTGCAACCTGGACAACATTCGCTTCCCCGTGCTAGACAAGATCGATAGTATGCTGTGAAATTGTGAAAACAATATATACAAATTTTCTTTTAAATATATGCTTGAGTCTAAAGTAACTTGTATTTATTCATTACAAATGAAAAAAAAATTAATTGTTGTATGAAGAAGGTGTGACCGTGTCCAGCTGCGTCAGCTAAGTCCTCGCAGCCACTGCTTGTCCCGTTCGCTCATCAGATTCACGTACGCGTCGTACTCCCCGGAGTGATTCACCTTGCCACGATGGTGCTGCATCTGTTGCTGATTCTTTTGGCAATTTTGCGGCTTTTGTGCTGCTGCTGCGATTCTGACCCTGATGCTGGCGGATGATTTTGCTGAACCTCCTGAACCAGCCGCTGGTCAGAACCTGGGTGGTTCGGCGACAGCACATTCATTGGAATTGGAGACTGAACGTTCGCCTGGAGCAGGTGCAACGAGGGAACCATGTTCAACGGTGGAGAAAAAATCACTGGGTCGTCAACGGCGGCTGGTTCATAATGCCGGAAAATACAGGTAGCGGACAAGGTAGTCCTTTACCTAGATGATAAAATGGCGGTAAGGTAACTGCTGGGGAACCTCCGGTGGCGGATGCATCGATTGCTGCGCCTTCTGTTCGTATAAAAATCTTCTCCTTTCTTGGCTCTCCGCCTATCCTCTGATGGTGCTACTGTGCATCACCGGATGCTGCGGTCCGGCGTGCTCGGCATCATCCACACGCTCAGGTCCAGCTGCAACCTAGCGCCGATCCACTTGAAGATGCGTGTAGAAGCCAAAGAATTGTGGCAGCGACCTCGAATTCAAATTCAAATTTTCCGTAAAAACTCAACGATGCATTTATTTCCCAAAACTAAATCAAAACACAAACACTTGACAGTTTCGCGAGCGAAAATGACACGAGGCAAATCAATGTTTTCAAAGCAGGTGTGGTGCTGTCAAATATGAAATAACGTGAGGAATTTAATTCCTTAATGTATTAAATGCGAAAAATTAATATATTAAGGCCAATGTCATGCCCCTCGTTCTAGGTAATTTATCATGGATACTAAAATTGCCGAAAATTTTATAGAAATGGTATTTTAAATATAAATTCATACGACCATTTTATAAAATGCCCATGAGTTAGCAACATCTGCTGGCTTTGTTTACGTTTCAAACCACGTGGCGCGAAGATTTTGACGTAAGCGATCTCGCTTGCGCAGGTTTTCGCCAAGAAAAAGTAAAAGAAAGCCTGCTTCACTTTTTGAAACCCAGTGTCATGTCCGTTCGTCCGTGGTTTGAGGTCTCCACAAACACCCAGCATCCAGCATTAAAAAAATCATAAATCAGTTGCTAAACAGCACTCACCAGCTAATCAGTCGTAAAAAGGCAAAGATTAATGCAAATCAGCTCTAAAATAACTGCTCTGATAAAAGCCGTTTTAGTGCGATTACTAACTGTCACTAGCAACACTGTTATATTTTTTCAACAAACTGGCAACACGTCTGACGTTTTGACTGAGAGTGAAAGAGAGCGACCGAGAAAGAAAACAAACTCTCGCTTACTCGTAGAAGAACCAAATCAAAACATGGCATGGCCGTGAAAATTTCTATTGGCAAAAATTGAAACTGGAGCCTGTTTTTAATCTACTTTTGTAAGTATAAGACAAGATTGTCACTTAAGAATTATCCTATAATGAACAAATATCTTTCAGGATGCATGGGACAAAGTATTTTCCACCGTGGGACTTATTCCAGAAAACAGTGGCTGTCCCGGAGACCTCCAGTATCGCAATTTGGCAGCTAAATTCCCGATTTCAAGTCTGTAGGATTGACCGGAATAGGAGACGCCAGGATGCAACAGACATTAAAGGCTTGCGGTGCTCCTGCTGCAGATTCAGGTTTGGAAGGACACACTCGCAAATTCGTTAAAGTGTAGTTCTAGCGCTCCAAAGTTCTGTTTAGTTCGGATTAGGTATATTGATGAAATTTCAGTTAACAAATGATCTATGAAGTGCAATTAAATGTATTTAAGCCCAATCTAAGTGTTAGCATGTTTTTCTCTTAAATTTATAGCTGTATCTGGCTCTTGACTCCGAGGGAGGCAATTTAGAAAAAGATTTTATTTCGAATGTTATATTAGAAAATGTAACAGTATTTGAAGCTGCTCAATCCCGTCAAAAAACCATTTCCCAAACAAGCGTGACGATAAAGGCACAGGAACCACCAGTAAACATCGTCGATCACTTCCGACATCCCAACATCAAATCCCCAACAACGCATTATCAATCAAATAAATCGGGTTCCCCTTCGGTCAGCTGAGAGTCGGTAATGTTGTATAGAATAGTAAACAAACCCGAAATAGAACGGACAGAGCGAGGAAAGGGAGAGAACAGGAGTTGGACACACAGCACGATGTGCGTGCACGGCGTTTTACACACTGCGCACACTTCAGGCACTCTCGCGCACCTTCGCGCACCATTTTGACGTAACGAATCAGAGAAAGAATTTGGATAACATGGCAACACTTCTAGAAATGTCATGCATTCAACTTTGTTTTCAAACAAACTGGAAAAATCCATTTAATTTTCGAAGACTTTTTTGATTTGTCTGTAAAAAAGTTAAAACGATATCTTTATTATAATTTTACCTAAAACAGGTCAACATATATCAAATATGGTTTATTCCGTTTTCAAGGCGTTGGTTCCGGCTACTCTACTTGACAATTCTGGAGCGCAAAGAGCCGCCTTTCGCCCGGTTCCTCAAGCAGCTGTGAACGATGTTCACTGTACGTACATCGTCACTGCAAATCGACAACTAACCGATCCTAACAACAGCCTTGCCGGATCTGCCACCACCAACGACGTCGCAGGTGACCAAACGTGGTTTACCGTTGAAGACACATACCGTTGATCACACAACTTGTTGAAGCTGCGGAGCAAGCAAATTTTTGGCGCTCGGAGTGGTCCTTTTGGCCCGGTTACCGCTTTCTTGTGAAAGTGTCCGGAAATTTGCATCCAACGGTGGCAAAGGAGGTCGAGGTGAATCTACAGAACTTACTGTCGCGAACGATGAAGATTCTCGGGAACGGCATGAAACGGATGAAGAATTTTATCCGGCCGAAGCGGGAAACGGTCAAGAGTGTGGAAAATTATCTGAAACAAGATCTGAAACCTAGTCTGAAACGGTACCGGAGAGAGAGCCACTGTGACCTTCTGGTCATTGGGAGAAGGTTGCGTGGGTTCGTCGATTGCGTACTGGTTAGAGAGCTCGGAATGGATTGAACGTGGTCGTGGTGGGAAGAATGCGACCTACCAGGAAGCATCCACTTGTCTGTCGGTGGGTAGTTCGAGGTAGCAGGTTTCGATTGTGGAAAACATCCGGATGAGTTTGCACGGGGCGGAATACAAAGGAACATCTGGGAGATGACATGAGAGGTTAATTTCACCCTGTACGGATATCTGATGTTGGCCTCTGCACACTCTCTCGGCGCAAAGAATAAGATTTTAACTGCGACAAGACTCAAAGAATGCTTCCGCTGGATTAACGGCCACCGGTGGGATGCGAAACAAGCGGCGCTGTGCAGTGGTCCGTTTCGACGATGACGGCAAGATCCCATGTGAAGAACCTGCTTCGAAAATGACCCTTTTTTACAGCCGAAAACCCAAGGTCTATTAGAAAGTAAAAAAAAATGTATGGAGAAAAAATCATGTTAGGGGGGAGTGGGTTGGCACAATCCCTCGTGCTGATGTTTTCTGTTTTTCAGCAAACTAACAATCTTTGCAGGAGTTTTTGTTTGGTCCCAAAAATCACAATTAAAAAGCCGTACAACTTGCGGGTTGATTTTCTTCTTTTTCAATGAAACAAACAAATAACTGGTGTGAGATTTGTTACCTTTTGTTTTCAAATTCTTTATTTGTTTATTCGTCCGTCTACTTTCATCATGCCCAACTGCCCGAGAAGTCCATTCCAGAAGATGCTGCTCTTCTCCTTAACCGGTGGCAGCACCACCTTGCACGGTTCGTCGTCCTCGTCACCGGTAACCTTTTCGTCCGTCTTGCTGCTGATGTCCATGCGTTTGACCATTTTTGACACTGGCGGCCGTCTCATTCGATTTTGCGGCGGATGATAACTTCCTTGCTGCCACTGCCTTTCTTAGCCTTGCACTCTTCGTCCCCGGTGCACTAACTGAGGAGCCGGGAGCCAATTTTCCATTGACGGGACCCGGAAAAGAATTTGCTCGCGGATCAGTGCTGGCGACGATGTAAGCTCACAGCGTTGAAGTCGTGGCCACCGTTACCGTACCAATTGTAGGAAAGCGGTTCCATTGTAGAACGGAAATTAACTGGCATCAAGGCCACTCCAGAAAATCTCTTGAACGCCCAAAAAACGACGATGAATCACCGGAATCTGCGCTGTTTTGAATTGACACCTTCAGGCCATTTTCATACCGCGTTTGTTTGTAAACAACTTTGAAATTGACATTTCAAAGCGAAGTGATGCCAGTTTTGCGAAAATGTGCTATGACAGTTCCGCAAGCGTGAATTGTGTGCGCGCGGTGCGCGCACATCGCCAGCACCCACGAACACCGCGGTGCACCCATTTCACACTTGAACACAACCGGTTTTCCGAAGACGGTGCGGAAAGTCTAACCCCTTGGGAGAGAACATATTTTTGTTCCTCCCACTTTTTTTTGACACTTACAGGGTTGGATCGACAACAGTAGGGGCCCAGCTGTAAAACAGAAATATATAGTCCAAAATCAGCTGCAAATCGGCTGTCAATGCGCTTTTGGTGCAATTTTAAAAACTCCTTAGCTGTTATGCGTAACACTAAATGCGCTTTTAGTGCTGAATAATTTCCTGTTTTTGTGCTGATTGGTTACTTGGGACGTGCACTTTGAATTTTTCAAAAATATTTAGACTTGGCCGAATGGTTTTTCTCCAAAATTTGTATGGATAATTAGGGCGGATCGTCCTCGAGTTCATCGCTGTTGCATAAAAGCAAAAGTTGCATGCAATATGCGGGAGTAGCAAACGAATTATACATGCAAACTTTTGAAAAAAAAAAAACGCTACTTAATCCACTTTCAGGTGGTTGATGCCTTCCTCTCATTTAAAGTGATTACAACCCCCCTAAAGTGCCCACATGTTTATGAATCTCCCCTAACGTTCGCAGCACCTAAGAGGTCCTAATAAAAATAAGTGATGAGTAAAAAAAACAGACTACCTACAGACTTTTTGTCAAGATTATACAGACACGGCCTTTGAGGAAAATGGCATCCCTCTACACGGCTTTTTCGTGGCGATCAGACCCGACCAGTTGAGGTTATGTGAATTCAGACCATTTTTTAAAACGCTTGTAATTTAAGATAGGTAAGTCAAATTTTGAAAATTTTTACTCCACCTAAAAGGTCTTTTTATATGCTTTCTAAAAATATATAACATGTGAGGGTTTCATGAAAAAACCACCCTTTTTACCATAATTTTAATTGGGTACTAAAGCCATGTACCAATTTTTATGTACAACGGTAAAAAACACGATCAAAAACCATTTCTGATCACTTTTTTTCATTTTAATGCAAAAAATAATAATGACAAGACAACATTTTTTCGATAGATCAACTATAGTCCCCTTGGAACGAGCTGTCAAGTAGGAACTTTTCTGTCAAGAAGGACCGCGAGGTTAATTTTTCAAAATTGATTTAAAAATCCATTTTAAACACTTTGTGGTCGTACAAAAGGTACAATATACTCAGAAAAATAAGCTTTATCGCTGTAAAAATTAATATCAGCAATCTAAGCTTCATTTTAGGAACCAATTTAATATGAAACAGTTTTTTTAACAATTTTTTTTAATACATGATAAAACTGCATGAATTTAAATAGCAACTTAGGGGACGTTAAGACGGATCGATTAAAACCATTCCGGCCAAAATCATGTCTACATACAGCCAAACACACAGACATTTGCTCAGCTGGTGATTCTGAGTCGATATGTACAAATGAAGGTAGGCCTAGAAGGTCTGATTAAAAAGTTCATTTTCCGAGTGATTTTATAGCCTTTACTCAGTAAGGTCACAGAGAACAGATGTATATCATTGAACAAACAGCATTGAAAAACGTGTGTAAAAATTCAAACCAAAATACGTTGAAAAGAGCTAGGGTGTGCACCATCCACCTAGATAGCGCCACTTCCAAAATCATGATGGCCTACAGTAGCAGAACGTTGGACCATCTAATCACTGCATAAAACATTCCGTACGAACGACATCAGACCAATGTCTGACTGCCTTTTATCAGAGGGTTGCAATTTTACGCGCCAAAGAAGGTAAACAAAACGAAATCAAACATAACATGTGTAAAGGGACTATTTTAAGTTGTCGCTTGAAAAATCATTTTTGAATGAATTTTCTGTTATGTTTTCGTTAATGTAAATGCATTTTTGCATTATTTTTAGTCAACTGGAATTATACAGAAGTGAATGTTATATTTAAACGAGGTTAACATTTATTTTCTTTCGAAATTATTGAGCCTTTTTCATTGTTAAGTCAAGTATTCTCAGCCGCGACGGTGGCGCCGCCAAGCGTATCCTGCACACTCTAATTTCTTTGATGCAAGATTGTATGCAACGCATTTTTTTAGTTTGCACGGTTTACACACAAGTTAGAGCCAAGATGTACATCTGTTCTCTGTGGTAAGGTGAGGAAGGCAAAAACCATAGACTAATTAAAGACTAAACACTCTGAACATTTTTTTCAAAAAAATGTGACTCATTTGCTGTGAACCGCGTGAACCACGTTCAACCGCATCGGCTCGCCCCCCGTATGACAGATTTGCTTGGCTGCACTGTTTTTTTTCGATTTTGCTTCGCGCTGATTTGCGCGCGCGAAACGAGTTGTTTATGTTTTGATTCTTTGCAAATCTGTTGGCTGGTGAAATTTTCTATGCCGACTTTTGCTCATAATTTCCGCAAAAAGGTTATTTTAATCGTGATTGTATTGGTTTGGAAATCGGTGCAGGTTAATGAAGTTGCAGTACACGAGGAGCATTAAAATTCCCGCATCAAGAAGGTGAACTTTTTTCTGTTTGGAATCAGAACATGAAAGTACTCGGAACAGCTACTCCTGCAGCTTTACATCGAGCAGGATGCAATGCAGGTGCTAATCATTGAGAAAGTTACGTCGCTAGGGTAGAAAAGTAAGTTCAGGTTCTTGGGGGAATTTTGTTATTTTTTTTTATAAACGGTTGTTACTTTTAGCTTCACCATTTCATTGTGTTGGTGCCACTCCAAAAAATCTGCAATCACAAGAGGCGAGTCATCGGTGGCAAGAAAGCCGGCTTCCGCAAGAAGAGGAAGTACGAGTTGAAACGTCCGGCAGCCAACACCAAGATTAGGGTCAGCCGTATCCACTTTCTGCGAACTCGCTGTGGAAACAGGAAGTTCCGTGTGCTCCGTCTGGACGCCGGCAACTTTGCTTGGGCAAGAAGCATGACTTGAAGGCCGGCTAGGAGGATGCGTGAAGAAGTCAGCAAAGCATCTCAAGAAGTACGCTAAATGTCAGAGGACTTCCAAAATCGAACCCACTCTGGAAAAGCATTTCAACGCTGGACGTCTTCTGGCCATCATCGCTTTCCGACCTGGATCGGATCGTCGAACAGGTCCATCGTGCGGATGTCCATCGACTAGGTGATGCTGTACGCTCCGATTAAGACAAAGATAAACTCCTTGGGTCTGGAGCTGCGGCTGCAGCTCGACCTCGGTGAACACAATTTCGTTTTTAAAGTCCGGCGTGGCGTGGCGCAGGTCGTTGCAGCGGTACGAGAAATGAAGTTGATGTCCACGCGTGTAAATTTTGACAATCTGGAGAACATCATTCACCGGGACGGTCGGTTCGGCCTGGCGCGTGCTTAGGATAAGCGATAAGTAGCGTCTTGTCGGTGTACACGGCCAGCAGGGACGGGAACTCCAATCACGATCGTTTTGACGACAGAACCTACCATAGGTACAATCTGCTCACTCAAAGGACCAACCGCTAAAGCTTCGAAAAGATGTGTTACTGTCAAACCGAAACTGTTTATGTAACAGAATGTGAAGAATCCGTATTGTCAAATGAATCGAGTGCTAGATAGAGTGGGAAGAAACTCATCCCAAAAATGATGTATTGAATTGTATGAAATAAAATTTGAAAATAATCAAATCAGTTATTATATTTGAAAAGCGAACACATACAATTTGAAAAACAGTTATTAAAATTAAAACATCAATAAGCAATATTTGCCTGATGATCTGCTTCACCTGCGGCTGTCCTACTCATCGAAGCAAGCTAAGCGATCCGGTGCCCGCAGCCGCCGACCACTGTGTAGTATTTAGCTGCGCCTTGTTTAAGTCCAATTTCAATTCCAATTTTGGCCCTTTCGGCGCTTATTCCGCCAGCCTATCTAGACCTGCCCGAGTCGGATAGGGTTTGCGGCCCGCGGCTGAGGTTCATTTACTTTCGATTTCACCGACAAGTCAATCGCATCTTCCCCCTGTGTTCCATGTACCGAAAGTTATCACGCTTACCGCCATCGCGGTCTGTCCGGAAAGCACACTTTTTCTTACGCAAAAGTTGCACTAACCGGATTCATTCCTTTTGCGACCGGTAGTCGGAAGTCCTGGGACACGATACACGACCGAAACCGATGCGGTAAGCGACCAATCTTTCCATCATTCGAACGGGACCGAAAAGAAATTTGAATTTCAAAACAAACTTTATGGCCATAACCTTGGCTAAGATGTCGGTGGTTCCGGTTCTCCGATTCTTCTGGGATGGCACAATCACACCCCATAAAACGAATGTGTGTGGTTGTTTAAAAATTCAAGAATCAAAACAAAAACAAAAAAAGAAACGTCAGAAAATCGACAGTGGAGCCAGTCCTTGACATTTTGATCTGTCATTTTTGACAGTGAACCGGCCCTGCCGAGGGGTCATAAAAAGGTTGAGTCATGGTTCAGAGGTCACTGTTTAGTCTTTTATTAGTCTATGCAAAAACCATTCGGCCCTGTCTAAATATTTTTGAAAAATTCAAAAAGCACGTGTTTCTGGGGACGCCAAACTCCATGCTTCCCCTTGAGTTGAGCCTGCGCCGAAATTTTGTTGGTTGGTGTGATCTGCAAAAGTTTCATTAATTATAAGTTTAATCAAAAGTTTTGCAAAGATTCAAAACATTTGCAAAAGAATTTGTTTAAATAATGAAAAATTGCAAATTGGATGGAATTATGACCGAGTCTTAAACCTGCCAAACATAAAAGAATTTCCCTAGCTAAAATCATTAAAAAAAATTTCAATGATTTTTAAGAACCCAATGCCATAATCTAAACAAAAATATGGCAAAAGAGCGTTTATGTCAAAATGTCCTACCCAATTTTACCGAACGCTACGTTATTTATAGCTTACCCATCAATCTTTTCAAAACAAACCTCCCGAGAACTGTCAAACATTCGTTTTGCATGCAAATTAAATTGACTGTCGCCGTCGCCGCCGCCAAGCCCAAAAAGCATGAGCAACTTCCCGTACCAAGTCTCGTCCCAAAACGGTCACCGCGCCCAGGCACCAGCCACCAGGAACCGACCGCCCCCGCCTCCACCCCCGGTGCAGCGGCCACCACCACCTCAACCTCCATCGCCCGGAACGACCGAACACGACGCCGTCAACCAGCGCTTCCTCGAACGTCTGGAGCCGGAGCAGGCCCAGTGCCTGTCGTGTGGGGGCACTTTTAGCAAGGAGACGATTGCGGAGGTTATTCGGCACTACGCGGATGCTCCGCATCCGCAGTTTTACAGTGCGTGTCTTTATTGTGGGGGGAAGTGCCACCGCTATCGGGACGGGAAGGGCATTCAGGTGTACCACGATTGCTACCGATCGACCAACAAGCTGGACCAGTGAGGGGTTCGTCACGGTTTTGTGGATATTAACACGGTCAGTGTGCTCGATTTCATCATTGCACAGTGGTCCAGATCGCAAAATTAAGTGGAAAATTGATTTTCCGAAAAATGGTTAAGTTTTTGATCTTTGGTGTCTTCAGAAGAGTTGTTGCATATGGAAAGGGGCAACTTTTGGTTTGGTTGAAAATTAGGGTGGTTCACGATTAGGGTGATTTTGGAAACCTAACTTTACAGGAATATTTTTGGGAATTTTTTTGTCTTCTAGAAAGTTGACGGGCTTGCCAATCCAAGCAACTTTGTCGAAGACACCAAAATTTTATCTCGTAATCTACGCCTTCTACGACCAAATTTATAGAAAGCATCTGAGCAAACCTTCAAAAATCAGTTTTTTTAACGTGGCAATTCAGGGTTAAGTTTTAGAGAAAAGTGGTATTCGGGGCACTTTTAGAGCTCTAAAAAACAAACATTTTTATTATCTGACAAGTCAATTTGGACTTGAGGGTCAAAAGTTACAGCGATTTTAAGGTAAAAAAGATGCAAATTTAAAACTTAAATATCTCAAAATGGCGCAAGCCAAATTTTAAGCACTAGATTGCATTTGAAAGAGAAGATCCAGCACTACAAACGCTGAAAAAATCTCAGGGGTGTTTTTCTTTAAACTCGAGATATCTTCATTTGAAAAAGTCTAATTTTCAAGGGAAAACCTTATGGGACCACCCTAACGAATTTCGAAAATTGTCCAAATATATGTTTTTCCATGTAATTTTGCCCGCTGAATCTGAATCTGCCCTCAGAATTGACCCAAAGTGTCAAAAAATCGATTTTTGGTCATATTTTGGGTTTCCATGTAAAATTATCATTTAAACCCAAAATATGACCAAAAATCGATTTTTTGACACTTTGGGTCAATTCTGAGGGCAGATTCAGATTCAGCGGGCAAAATTACATGGAAAAACATATATTTGGACAATTTTCGAAATTCGTTAGGGTGGTCCCATAAGGTTTTCCCTTGAAAATTAGACATTTACAAATGAAGATATCTCGAGTTTAAAGAAAAACACCCCTGAGATTTTTTCAGCGTTTGTAGTGCTGGATCTTCTCTTTCAAATGCAACCTAGTGCTTAAAATTTGGCTTGCGCCATTTCGAGATATTTAAGTTTTAAATTTGCACCTTTTTTACCTTAAAATCGCTGTAACTTTTGACCCTCAAGTCCAAATTGACTTGTCAGATAATAAAAATGTTTGTTTTTTAGAGCTCTAAAAGTGCCCCGAATACCACTTTTCTCTAAAACTTAACCCTGAATTGCCACGTTAAAAAAACTGATTTTTGAAGGTTTGCTCAGATGCTTTCTATAAATTTGGTCGTAGAAGGCGTAGATTACGAGATAAAATTTTGGTGTCTTCTACAAAGTTGCTTGGATTGGCAAGCCCGTCAACTTTCTAGAAGACGAAAAAATTCCCAAAAATATTCCTGTAAAGTTAGATTTCCAAAATCACCCTAATCGTGAACCACCCTAATTTTCAACCAAACCAAAAGTTGCCCCTTTCCATATGCAACAACTCTTCTGAAGACACCAAAGCTCAAAAACTTAACCATTTTTCGGAAAATCAATTTTTCACTTAATTTTGCGATCTGTACCACTGTGCATTGTCAGTATGCAAATTAGATTTGTACTCGGAGCTATTGAGAAGCTATTCAACCAAAGATAGATAGAAATTCTGCCAGTGAAAAGACTGATGAATTACTGCTTGCATTCCCAAAGTAAGAATTATTATTACAGCTTAAATCTTGTTTGTTTTACTTAATTATTATACAGGTCAGTATTGAATAAAGTCACGTTTGTGAATCTAAACTAATTTAAATTGCTAAATTAAACATTAAAACTAGCTCATAATCGACTTGAACGCCTCCCGCACCACGGCATGGGCGGCCTCAATGTGGGCCAGTTTCTTTTTCACATCCGCCAACTGCTCGGTGGCCTCCCGCAATTCTTTTGCCAACTCCAGTCTGCCTAACTCGGAATATTCTGGGTACCGCTCGGCCATCAACCGTTGCTCAGCGTCGTCCTCTTCCGTTTGAACTTGCACGTCTTGCCGGGTGACCTCACACTGGCTTGGCTCCAATCGTGGTTCTTCCTGGACACATTTCCGTTTAGCCGGCGGTTCCAGCGCCTCAACTGGACATTCTTCAAGAACTTCTACTTGCATAGAATCTATCTCCGAATCGTCCCCAGTCTTAACCTCCTCCTCGATGTAAAGCACCTCAAACGTGTCGTCCACGGGCTCAACGCTTTCAACGGTGGTCCTGCCCTCCGGTTCCGCCTCTTGCACCTCCAGCACTTCAATCAAGGTCCCCTCCGGAACCCGCCCCGATTCCTTCTTTTCCTGCTTCGCCACCATACTCGGCGCATCGTAAAATTCCCCCTTCGGGATCACATTCACCGTCGGAACCGCCACCAGATTCAGCATCCGCGAGGCCGCGTTCCGATAATCATTCGGCTGGAAGTGCAACGTGCAAACCACGAACCGGTTGAACAGTTCCGACGGGTCGCTGCCGTCGAGGGCGAGCGCGCGGCGCCACTTTTCCATAAATTCCTTCCGCTTCGGAAACCGATGGCACAGCGTCACCTGGTCGTTGCTCGTGCAGCCCCGGACGGCGCACTGGCGGACCATTTTTTGAATGCTTGAGGGCGCGCGCGGGTTGATTTTGAAAAGTTGAACAGATTTTGGGTTGTTAGGGAAATTCCCTCTGGTGGAGAGCACTGAAGATTTAAGATTTGTTGGTAAACATTGCAGTGGGGTTGGTTTGACGAGGTCGAAATCACGATGACATAACACAGTCAGTTCAATGCAAATTCTAAACGAAATTAAATTCAAATCGAAAACCAGACAAAAAAATCCGAAAGCCAAATTTTCCAAATTTATAAATCCAAAAACTCTAAAATTTAAAAATTTAGAATATTAAGGCTAGTATGCAGATCGGAAGGAAAGGGGTTAAGAAACAGCTTTACGAACAGCGGAACAAAGGAGAGGGAGCGATTTCTTGGGGCTTTTCTTCACCCTCTCTGACTTGCTTGCGCTGCCGCTGCTGCCCATTTGATTTTTTTCTTGACCGATTCCTTCCGAAGTGCATACACCGCTGAAGTGCGTATACCGCTTTAAAATTTAAAAAATCTTAAGTGCAGGGTTGTTACGGAGAAGTCGGAAAAAATCCGCGCCGTCCCAAAACCCAATCCGCGCCATATTATGACCAAAAAAAAATATTTTCGCGACAAACATACAAAAGAGTTCCATAATTTAATTTTTTTATGAAATAAAAAAAGTATTTAGAAACAAAAATCAAGAGCTCCATCAGAAGGAACACAAAAATGATAAACCATTAAATTAAGTTGAATTGAATAAATACAATTCCTGATCCAGAATAGCCGCATGAGGCCGAATCTCAGAACGCAGAATCTTGGAACGCCAAAAATTTTACGGACAAATTTATTTTTGCTAGGATGAAGTAAACCAGAGGGAAAAGCCATAACAAACATTTTGGCAAAAAAAAGAAATTCAAAATAGAAATTAAAACATCTAGAAATTTGGATATGAAAAAATAAATAAAGTTTAAATTCAAAAATTTAAACAATAAAAAAATTTATAAATTTGAAAATCTTAAAAAAAAAAAATCTAGGGATTTGAAAATTTTAATACAGTTCGTACTTAACGATTTTTGCCCAAGAGTTACGCAGAAAAATCGAAGCACAATTTTTTTTTTTTTAATTAAATAAGTCTTTATTGAACTTTCTCATAATAATTACATTTCATTTACATTCTAAGTGGTTAAATGCTCTTCATCTTTGTTGTAGCACAAAATTTGTATTCTTTTCTTCTCAAAACTTGTCGAACCTTAATTTATGTCTCCAAAAATACTCCAATAATATCAGGTTTTCTGTAATCTATGATGGGGACAAAAATAATATCATTTAAGAATTCTGCAGGTCCTTTTTTTTAAAAGGTTCTGAATTTAATAATTTAGAGTTTTGAAATTTAGGGATCTTCTGATTTAGAAATTTATGAATTAAAGAATTTAAGAATTTAAAAATTTAAGAATTTAAAAATTTAAGAGTTGAAGAATTTGAGAATTTAAGAATTTTTTGAGAACTTTTTGAGAATTTAAAATTTAAGAATTCTCGGGTGAGTTTTCAAAAAGCCGTATGAGCCACCGTGACCACCGACATTAATTTCCGTTTTTCTCCAAATTGACACCAAATATAATTTATTTTTAGTTTGGGGCACTTGAAGGACGTGTAGATGAGCCTTTTTGAAATTGGTTTAACGTAAGTGGGTGGAAAACCGATGCAAAAAGGGCTTTGTTTGTCGATGGCTCTTACGGATTTCTGAAAACTTATCCGAGAATTAAAAAATTGAGGAATTTAAAAATTTATGAATTCAAGAATTTAAGAGCTTGAGAATTTAAGAGTTTAAGAATAATTCAAGAATTTCAGACTCTAAGAGTTTAAAAATTTAAGAATTTGAAAATTTAAGAAAGTAATAATTTGGAAGTTTAATAATTGAAAATTTTAAATAATCAATGGATTAAAGAATCAATAATTAAAAAAATGGAATTTAAGAGTTTAATAATTGGGTCCTAAAATTAATCTTAAATTTGTAAAAATATTGTTCACATCGATAAAGCTTATTTTTCTGAGTACAATGACCCTTTGAACGACCGAAAAGGATTTAAAATGGATTTTTAATTCAATTTATAAAAATTACCTTCACGGCCCTTCTTGACAGAAAAGTTCTTACTTGACAGCTCGTTCCAAAGGGGACCATAGTTGATCCATCAAAAAAATGTTGTCTTGTCAATATTTTTTTTTTGACTTTAAAATGAAAAAAAGTGATCAGAAATGATTTTTAATTGTGTTTTTTACCGTTGTACATAAAAATTTACATAGGGCTTTAGTACTAAATTTAAAAATTTAATAATTTGAGAGTTCAGGATTTTAAGAATTTAATAAAGAATTTTGAACTCTTTAATTCTTAATTAAATTCTTTAATTCCTGAATTTTCAAATTATAACCACGGCTATAACCACGGCAAATAGTGTCCAGGGCATTCGTGGAAATACAATGTCCCATCCCAGAGGGTCCCGGAGTACCAAACCTTCTTAGCATGGTGCTCCCAACGAATACAGCTAAAAATCTCGGAGCGTATGGTGGTGTGTCCCCACGCTTCTTCCTCCCCTGTCGATTCAGAATTGTGTTGTTGTTCGAACACTCAGTGCTCAAACTCAATCCAATTACGAGTCATCTCTGCGATACGGCTTTACGCAGTAGGCCTGGCCGCTTTAACGCTTGTGATGTTTCAATGCATTCTAATGCAATGGCGCACTACAAATGTTAATAAATGACAAGAAGAGTGCTAGGCGTCATCTAACCTAAGGCACTCTCCAGGATCCCTTCGAAAGATTGGCTGCGCTAGGGTCTGATTAGATTAGATTAGATTAATTCCTGAATTTTCAAATTATTAAATTTGCATTTACAGCATTTGAGAATGTATATAAAAAAATATTTTTTCAATTTTGACTCTTTAAATTTTTAAATTCTTAAGTTAATTTTGAATAATATTTTTAGTTTTGGATTCCTATTTTTGTTTAGCTTTGAAGTTTAGATTTTTTAAATTATAAATTCATGAAATTTCGTATATTTTAATTTTGGAATATTTATTTTTCAATATTTTAAATATTGATTTTTTAAAATTTCAGATAAAAAGAACTATAAAAACAAAAATGTTTTCAATTTCTTAAACTTTGAATATTGGAGCTTTCATTTTTGAATGTTTTGATATTTTATTTATTTCCCCAAGAATGCTGAAATTTAGAAAAAAAAACTTTCTGCGGGGTAGATTTTATTAAAATTCAAAGGCGAAGAACCAGCATCCGTTACGTTCAATCAAGCTCATATTTGTGATTTAAGCACAGTACAGCCACCGAAACAAGGGAGCGTTCTTTTATTACCTAACGCAAAATTTTGGGAAAAGAGCAGGACGAAGTTTGCCGGGAAAATATTGTAGTACATATTTTATTTATTTAATAAAATAAACAAAAAAAAATTGGTTCATCCACCGACATAATTTTTTGACAATCAAAACAAGATGGAAGAATCACAACAAATTTGGCTTACACACTGATCGAGTAATACTAAATTAAGCTTGACAGAAAAAGGCAGAGAGAAAATGGGCCGCGGCGCGAGTGGAAATCGCTCGATTCGGTTTAGTGCCAGAGCGACAATATTGTCCGTTTCTCTCGAAGGTAGGCCAGTGATTTTATGCACTTTTGGTGCAATAAAAAACATTCCCGGCAACAATGCCATGCAATTCGAAGATAAAAAAAAAAAAACAAAACGCATAGTATGGGATTTGACAGCGCGCATTTGCCGAAAGCGCGGCGCGTCGTTTTGAGGCTGGTATACCGCGTGTCTTTTTCGGGAATACGCGCAATATAAATCAAATTTCACATCCGCGCGAAATCCACACCTACACGCAGAAAAATAAAGCATATTTGAATCAACAAAACGTTTTGTTGATTTGAAAATCAAGATTTTTGTTGAATCAACGCTAAACGTCAAAGCAACTTTTTCAAAACAACAAAAGATTTTTGTGGATTTGAGAAAATCAAGGTTTGTTTCAACGCAAAATCGGCGTTGATTATATTCAACAAAAATTTTGTTGAATCAAACCTCGTACAGGCTGATTCTACAAAATATTTTTCTGCGTGTAAGCAAAATTAGCCTAAAAATCCGCGCTATTGGCGCATCCGTACACTCAAAGTCAAAAGTATCCTTTTTCTAGTTCACCCGTCGTCACACCCTTACCAAAAATCATGATTTTTTGAGTTCCAAATCCCACTTTTCATACGATTTTTTGAGTTCAGGTACTGCAACCATAAAAATGGTTATATGGGTTGAACTGAAACTTAAAAGGGTGACGCCGGGTGAACTTGAAAAAGGATAGAAAGTATCCTTTTGAGGGATACTTCTGATATTGAGTGTAACAACCCTGTAAATGTCGCCAGAAAATCAGACATAGACAGCCCTCTGTCACGACGGCCATGTTTATGAAACCTAAATGTTCGACGCGAACATGAAGACAACAAAGAAGATGAAGAACGCATTTGCTGTCAAAATTTGAAAATAAACAAACCGCGTGGTAAACAAAGGTATAATTTCATAATGTTGAAATGATTTCCATGAAAAAATAACGACACGGGACGGATTTCCAAACACAAGTTCCCGAAGACCCCTACCCGCCAGAGACTATGGATAAATGCTCCGCGAAGTAGCGATGGAGACGGTTTTGCAAGTTCAAAGTTCAGATTTATTCGGACCACTTCGCGATGAACTTCTTGTGAGTCCACAAAAGGTCGGATTCTACACAAGCACGCGATTCCTTCGATTCCCTGTGCGAGTCGACAGCGGGAGTGGGCCAGTCCTCGGAGAAGGTTATCGAAGGATGCTCGGAAAGACCAGCTCCGCCACAATCACCGGAATCACGGATGTTTCTGCACTTGGTCGGTAACTCCCTGCCGGAGATTGCAGCGAGTTGTTCGGAAGGATCAACAGCGGGACTTGGCCAGTCTCCAGTCCAGTACTACTCAGCAAATCTTACCGGACAATCGGAAGCAACAGTTTTCATCTTTTTTCGTAACAGATTTGCACACACAAAAAGTGATGTTTCTTGAAGATTTGGTGTAAACAAACAGACAACACCAATACTGCTACACTCACAGAGCCCACGCAGTAGTATTAGTGAAGAGCCCACGATAAACAACGTGGGCTCTTCACTAATATTACTACGTGGGCTCTTCGAGGTTTTGGTGACTGTCAAACGTTCTAGCCATTTACAGTGGTGCCAGAGGGTTGGACATAGAGCTTTATGACGTTTCGCGTACACACACTAGCGCACCATTAGTTTTGCTAGCCGGTACAAAATTTAACCTCAATCTTTTTCGTGTACGTATACGCCAAGGGGCTGGAAACTCTAATATTACTTAAGAATACTGAGTATATTAACAATGTTCCAGTATACTTGTTAATATACTAACCGAAAAGCAATAAACTGTTAGTATATTAAGATACTCTCAGTGTATTGGTAAGTATACTGGCGATATGTAAAGGAAATAATAAGTATACTAACATATATTTTGATATACTGGTTAACATAATAATTGGGTACTAAAGCCCTATGCCAATTTTTATGTACAACGGTAAAAAACACGATTAAAAACCATTTCTGATCACTTTTTTTCATTTTAATGCAAAATTTTTTTTTGACAAGACAACATTTTTTCGATGGATCAACTATGGTCCCCTTGGAACGACCTGTCAAGTAGGAGCTTTTCTGTCAAGAAGGACCGCGAGGTTAATTTTTCAAAATTGATTTAAAAATCCATTTTAAGCTCTTTATGGTCGTACAAAGGGTCATTGTACTCATAAAAATAAGCTTTATCGCTGTGAACAATAATATCAGCAATCTAAGCTTCATTTTAGGACCCAATTATAGCTCTAAGAGTTTCCAACCCCTTGGTATACGCAATACATGCGCACGTAGATAACTCTATTTTAGGAGTTATATACACGCAAAATCCAGTAAACACCGATCTGTGTTAAATTTGACACAGATCGCTCAAAACCGGGAATACATGGATTCAAAAAATTTTGTTTTTCATTTTATGTTTCACGTTTCAGCGATCTAGTGGTGTTGTCCTTATCAACAGGATGTATTGTCCGTTTCTTTCAAAGGCATTTCATGCCTGCGATTTTCTACACTTTTAGTGCAATAAAAACACATACCTACCTGGCAACAGATGCCATGCGATTCCATGGTATACAGCCTTGATGCGATTCGAAGAAGCAGCTCAACAAAAACAAAACGCACAGTACGGGATTTGACAGCGCGCGTTTGCCGAAAGTGCGGCGCGTCGATTTTTGGAGGCTGGTTTGCCGCGTGTCTTTTTGGGGAATACGTGCAATATGGAACAGATAGAAAGCGAAGGTCGTCAAAACGTGAACTGAACCGGTAGGAAGGTCACCAACGACGCTCGCCATGTCAGTTTGTAGATGTTGGATTAGGTTACCGCCACAAGTGTCAAAAATCGGAAATATCGTCAGAATAAGGAAATTGGTCTGGTTTAATCTTTAGACGATGATGATGCGACCCGTACAAATCGATCTGAACATAGATTTTTTTTCAACAATATAAAAACAATGACAATGAGGGTATAACACTCATAAAACGTAGTTATTTAATAGTTTAAACTGCTTTTATTCATTCCAAATCAAGTGAAATTTTATTCAAAGTCATAAAAAGCCATGACGCATTAAAATCATTCAGGATCCCGCTGTGCGTACAACGGACTCTTCTTATTCATGTGGCATTGCTCGTGCGATTTTAGCTGCCAGTTGTAGAGGAAGCTTTTATCACACTGAGGAAAGGAGCATTTGTATGGCAGCGCGTCCTGAATCCCGTGTTTATTGTATTGATGCGCTCCGAGTCTTTCACGAGTCTCGTAGCTTTTGCCACAAAACTCACAACAGTATGCACGAATGGCGTGAAGTTTCTGGTGTCGTCTCAAGACACGTTGGCTTTTGTAGCGCATGTTACAGATGTTACACTCAAGGTAATCGTCTTTTGATACGTGTAATGCCTTTTTGTGGATGTTAAGTCGCGTTTTGTTGAAGAATCCGCTCGGGCATTGATCGCATTTAAAGTTGTGGTATTCCGGATGAACGGAATAATGGGCATACAAACCTTTTTGGAAGGAATAAGCTTTATCGCACAAGTCGCACTTGAAAGGAAGATCCGTTTTCCTTTGATTTCTCCTGCTGCAGGAATGCCCCGACAATTCCTCGGCCGTAGTAAATCTCTTGAGGCACAATGGACATAGAGCAATCTGCGTCGGGTCGATGATTTCTCCGTGAATGAACTTCAGGTGTTCGACCAAAGATTTCCACGATGTTACCTGCTTTTTACAGTGCTTGCAGGTGTGAACAAAACTTTTTGGTGGGGCTTCTCCAATGCCGTGAACTTTAGCTTTGTGAGTCGCGAGATTAGCCTTATGATGGTACAATTTACCACACTGGTCGCAGCGGAGGTTTGGCGGCAACGAAGTCTTTGGTGGTAAACAAATTTTCGTAGGTGTTTCCGTACTTCCGTGTTCCTTGACCCGGTGCACGGCCAGATTGTATTGGAAGGCGAACGTTTTACCACAATGCTCGCATTCCTTCCTGGGGTACGGCATATTCCTAGGATGTCTCAGCCGTTTTTCCAACATTATTACGGGTTCCTTGGACACTGAAGATTCATTTGACACGGTGGCCTCTTGCGCTGGTTCAACGGCGGGAACATTCAGTTCGTACTCTCCCAACTCTATGATTTCTTGCTTAATATCTTCGTCTGCTAAAAGATCACCATTTATTAGCTCCTAAAAGATACGAATTTGAGTCATCAAGGTGTAACAACGACTGTTTACTCAATCTTACGGATTCTTCCTTAATGAATATTGTTTTGTAGATCACTGTACTCTCCTCCGAACCGATATTTTCCTCTTTCGCTACGGAATCATCTGTTTTCAGTTCTGCCATTTTTGGTAACTTAGAAGCTCGTTCGTCACACGTCCTTCAAATGCTCAAAAATCATTAAATTAAGATTTATTGTAAAGAAAATTGTAAATTGTTTTAGGTTTAGTTACGACGACGTTTGTTTTGACATTTAACGCGAGATGTAAACAATGCGTACACGTTCATAGCAAATCCACTAGAAGTCATTGAATTATATCGCACGGAGCTATCCAATTTAGGGTATGGCTAGTACAAAAGCAGTCTAATACCCAGTCGTCAATTCAGGTCGCATGTCGAGCACGATGCTGTCGGATTTTACGCAAGATTTAAGAAAACCTAGCAGTTTTTTAGATACAATATTATCCGCGCAGCACCAAACCGAAGTGCGCAAAAATCTGTTCCGCCGAACAAAAATGTAGTGGTTTTTCGTTAGCGTGTACATCAGTCTGTGGCGCAACAGCTTTGACAGGTTGCGCTCGTATTTTGATTTTTGTCTGCTTGCACAATATAACGGTTTGTGCGATTGACGCCAAAGCAGGGAAATCCACGTTTGTAATTTTTGAATGTTGGTGATTCTGCGACTGCTACGATTTTCACAAACTCAGCTCCGATTCTTCGTCGAATGATTGCCGCCACAGTTGAAGCATTTCGCTTTCGATGTTTTCGTTGATTGTGTTGCAAGCTTAAGTTTTATGCTCACCTCCGCAGGTTGCGCAACGACTCTTGATGAAACAGTTCCTTCCACTATGCCCAAACTGCAAGCAGTTCGAACATTGCGTCACGTCACGGTGCACTGAACGATAACATTCCCCTTTCTCGATAAGAAAAGGTACAGTTCAACGTCGTCGTGCTATCTTGCCGCACCCGCCATTTCGACGTTCCGAGAAAAACGCGTCTTAATGGTTGACCTTAAATAAACAAAAACGAATGCACGCAATGTAAACAATAACAATTGTCCCGAAGTTTGTTTGAAGTTGGTTCCTGGAGTCCCGAGTTATAATTACAAATGTTTACGGTAGTCTAACTAGTACGTGCGTCAAACGCGTTCTGACCTGAAATCCCTTTGACCAGTTGTCGCACTTACATCAATTTTCAGGGAGTGACAAGATAGCACGACAAGATTGAAACTACTTTCATATGAAAAGAGGCAAATATGCACGGAGTTTTTTCGGATTTCATTCAGAATCTCAGAATTGGGTACTAAAGCCCTATGTCAGTTTTTATGTATAACGGTAAAAAAACACGATTAAAAACCATTTCTAAATCACTTTTTTTCATTTTAATGCAATTTTTTTTTTACAAGACAACATTTTTTCGATGGATCAACTATGGTCCCCTTGGAACGCGCTGTCAAGTAGGAGTTTTTCTGTCAAGAAGTATCGCGAGGTTAATTTTTCAAAATTGATTTAAAAATCAATTTTAAACTCTTTGTGATCGTACAAAGGGTCATTGTACTCAGAAAAATAAGCTTTATCGCTGTAAACATTAATATCAGCAATCTAAGCTTCATTTTAGGACCCAATTGAAATCGAATTTTGGGGATCTGTGACGGTCAAAAGGTAAGGCATTTTAAGCTGCACAAAATGGCGTTCTTAACTCAATGTCACCTCCGTGTACGCACGAGTGCAAGCAGCAGTCAAGTGCTCAGTGCTCCATCGTTTTTTCGAAAATTTTCGCCGTAATTTACCGTGATTAGCCGCGAAAAGTTTAAAAATCACTGCGCGAGTATATGTTTTGTTTTGGTTCAAAATTCATAAGGAACATTAAGCATAACGGGCACATTGGTGAACGACGAACTCTGCCAATCGATGCCTCTAAATGCTTATTGAATTTGTGAAAAAAAATGGTAAAAAGTGGTTTTGACAAGATAGAGGAAAAAGAAAATGTGGAGTCTTTGTTGCTTTTTTTCTTTTTTTTTTTGCTTAATTTTATAATACAAATTTGAAAATGTAGTTTTATTATGTTTCAACGAGTAGAGCTGAGGGACGTTTTGGAGTGCTGATTAGTTCCGGCCAAAAGGTGCGGCATAAAATCCCAGGCCGGTGGCACGCATTCGGTGGGGCACCGGGTTGAAAATACGCGGTGGCTAGATCAGATCTGGTGACCGTGGCATTCAACGCACGGGAGATGTCGTGAAGTTGAAGAATTGGAAGATTTTTGGGGCTCAAGAAGAAAGTGGCGAAAACGCGCCTAGAAGAGGAACAGGAGGAATGAAAATAACTGGTATCTTGTGACAAATTCTGCGTTGTTTTTTTTTTTTTTTTGTTTACACGAGCTAGTTAAGAAGAAACTTCACTGTAATACTTTGAAGCGGACTTTTGTGGTGTTTCCTCCACTGATGTGTGTGAAATCTGATATTTTATATGTTTTCTATCAACCGACAAAGAGGTAGGGTTAGAGGAGCTGGTTATGTTCGGGAACTACATCTTTAGAGGAAGTCAGCTGAAATTTGGTGAGATCCATCCAAAACATAAATTTAAAAATCTGCTCACTAAATACGTGCTGGGTCTTTGTCCATTTGACAAAGATCCGGAAGTTCTAAATAACGTTTGAATCCGATTGATGCAAACGTTCTTCAGGGCGGGGCTTGTCGATTCAAGCTGAGGTACCTCGCGCACGGCTAGCCTGCGTAGAAATGGGTCACCGAAGCTCGGCAGAGCTAACACCTTCCAAATGCCTATGCGAGTTATTTGCATGTATAGAATCTAAATCTAAAATACATGGAAACAACTCAATTTGTAAGAAGCGGCCGCGTGGCTCCATTTGGTTGGTTGCACACACACACACAATTTACCGTGATTAGCCGCGAGTTTGCTCCAACAGCATGCCAAGGGCCGGCCGTGGCCGTGGCAGTTCGAGTGCGGCCTCGAAAAACCCGCGAAGTTCGTCTACCGGCCGTGTGCAAAAAGGTAAACAAACCAACGCCGCGTCGACCGCCATCGCGCCGGGGAGTGTGAGCGCCAAAGGATTCGACCCCAAGTTACTACACGCTAATTACCGCGTCCAGGATCGCAGCCCTATTAGGCTCCGTTCAGCTACTTCCGGCAATCCGTCGACCGATGGCGCTTCAACATCCGCCAACATTCCCACCAGTAACAAGTTCGCGAGGCTGAGTGACGAGGAAAGCAGCTACAACAACACCGACGGTAGCACTACCGACGACGACGACGACGATGGTCGTGCACGGAAAAAAGTGCCGACGCCAAAAAAAGTAATTACTCCAAAGGAACGACGACCACCACCAATTTTTGTTTTGGACACGTAGGCGGACGATGTTGACGAGCAGCTGGAAGGCCTCGTGTACTGCCTCAAAATAGGTAAAGCGTCAGTGCAAGTGTTCACATTTGACCAGAAGAACTTCGACCTGGTTGTGGAGAAATTTAAGCGTAAAAACTTCAAATTCTACACATTTGACCCCGCGCAGAAGACCGCTGTAAAGATTGTCTTGCAGGGGTACCAAGACCGCCCGACCTCCGTCCTCAAGGAGCACCTCTCGGGTGCCGGAATAACGCCGCGAGACATAAAAGTCCTCTCGCGGAAGACAACAGTCACAGGTACACACACACTGTACCTGTTGTACTTCGACCGCGGCACCGTCAAGATTCAAGACCTGCGGCGGACTAAGGCGTTGGACGGTTTTTGGGTAAACTGGCGGTTTTACTCCAAAAATCCGACGGACGCAGCGCAATGTCACCGTTGCCAGAAATTCGGCCACGGCTCGCGGAACTGCAACCTCCAGCCCCGCTGCGTGAAGTGCGGTGAGTCACACCTCTCGGAGGTGTGCGCACTGCCACGAAAGGCGGACTTGGGGGAAAACGCAGAACAAACCAAGCCGCGCGTAAAGTGCGCGAACTGCGGCGGTAACCATACCGGTAATTACCGCGGATGCGTCGCGCGCAAGTCCTACCTCGAGGAGCAGGAAAAGAGGAAGAAGAAAGCAGCAGCGTCCCACCCTCCTCAACGAAGTACGAGTGCAGCCGTTCCTGCAGCTGGTCAGCGTACGGTTCCAGCGGACAACCCAGCGATCCCTCCTGGCTGGGGGCGATCGTTTGCCAGCGTGGTCGCGGCCGGTAGCGGCAATGCGGCCCAGCAAGAAGTCACCGGGGAAGATCTCTTTACCCTGCCGGAGTTCTTTGCTCTCGCGGGGGAGATGATGACGCGGTTTCGGAGCTGCCGTAACAAGGCGGAGCAATTTCTAGCCCTCGGGGAATTAATGATTAAGCACATCTATAAAGGATAAAAAACTGTGATCTAGTTTTAAGCTTTCTCTATTTCTATCCCCTTTTCCAAGCAAGTTTAGTAAGTTTTTTTTTAATTTTTCTTACTCTTGGTAACACCTTTATTTACAAGCAATAACTGTTCCAAAATGGATTATGATGTAACACACAGCTGAAAGGAACTCCAAAACTCTGTTTTGTACCCCAAAAGAACTTATTGTATCTTGATTATTCACCAATAAAACCGAATTTGAATTTGAAAATTTAACTCAATGTGGCCCAAAATCCACGTACGACAAGTTAGCGGCGACGAGTTGATCACGATACTTGATGTCGCTCTTTTGGTCACACTTACATATCTAGAGTATTTTTTGAAAAGGACCTATAAGCAATTGTGTTTAAAAAACAAAGTTTTCACAAAAATGGGTTGAACCTTTTCCCGTCGTTCAACTTCTCTACTCGTTTACGTCTACAAGGAGGGTAGCGAACTGGTTTTGAGCGTACTTGCTCAAACTGCCTGGTTTTGCGAGTAGCACATTGTCGCGCTGATTCTATGACAATTTCCGGAATTCCATTTCCCGGAATGGACGTTTTCCGGAATGGACATTATCCGGAATGGACGTTTTCCGGAATGGACGTTATCCGGAATGGCCATTATCCGGAATGGACGTTATCCGGAATGAAATTTCCCGGAATGGACATTTCCCGGAAAATTAGTTTTTTTTTTATATTACCTGATATGAGAATGAATGGAATCTTGCCTACTCGCTTACTTGTGGTTAAGAATTATTTAGTTTGTACCCCGTTGATTTGACCTAGTCACATTGAAGGAACTCGATATTTTGAAAACAATATCTAGAGTTTCTTTTGAAAAGGACCTATTGAGAGGTAAGATTAAGAGAGGATTTCTAGAAGAGAAACCTCACTCTCCTAAGCTTTGTTCATACTCCAAAGTTACCAATAAACCAGTCTAAGCTTGAACTCGAAACAAGAACGACGTGTTATTTAATATCCGAAAGAGTCTTACAACCACGTGTCTAGATTAAGGTCGTAGCAAATTGGCGACGAGGGTGAAAATTTCGCGATTGGATCCCTTAGTTACTTTGTGTGACTAAGGAAGAAGTATTAAGTACTTGCAGAAGTTGTGTACGACGTGCACGTGGTGTACAGCGTGGTTATTATTAAAGTAGGATAATTCGTATTGAAAACCAGTGACGGCCGTAACCAAGTAACCATCCAGCACTTAAACATAGCCATACTTCAGCATTTAATGCGCTTTTACAGCTATGAGTAAAAGCTGAACAGTTTTTACGTCAGCCCTAACAGCTACTATAATGCTGAATAATGACCGCATTTGGACTTTACTCGGCTGGTTTAGTGCTGGCCTCGACTGTTTCTGTCCACCCCTGCGGAAAATGTCAAAACAAAAAACAGAGAGCAAAACAAAAGTTGCTCTCGCTCTCCCTCTCCCCTTGCCTTCACGATTTCTATTCTATTTTTAGTTTGCTTATAACTGCATTATCGACTGAGCTGATTGTGATGTTGTTTTGTTGATGATGTTCTGCAGAGGGGTATGGAAGTTGACATCGCTGTTGTGGTGATGGTCTTGAGCCCGTGTCCGCACGGCTAAGTGAGAAGTAATTTCCCAGTGCAACTTCAATGCATCTTGTGTTTACTGTTTCAGACTATAGAATAAAATACATTAATTTTGTTCTTGATCACATTTGAAAAGTTTTTTTTTTTTAGATTCATCAAAATCAATTGACTGCCTTTATTAATTAAACATATTTATATGTATGCACAACATACAAAATAAACCTCTTTCAACACAAATCCTTCCTACAAACATGTCTTGAATGCGAACAACAAAAATTCCTGCCTCCCGGCAAATCAAATAAAATTAACCGCTTTGCTCTCCATGTCGTCATTGCCGTGCATCCGACGTTATGGGTAGCTTCGAGCACTTCCTTGCAAGCTCCGGACATCCTATGGGACTACGGGCCATCGTACTCTGTAGATCATCCGGACGGTGCTTGCCCAGAACAGTTGACAAGTTGATCTTCCACATGGTGACGGTGCAGAGTTTGGAAAGTACTGGAAAAATTAATTAAGCAACTCTGTAAAAATTTTAATCCATCAAATTATTCCACATACTTACATGAAAACCCGAGTTCAAACTTAGAAAAGAAAAACTCTTTGCTAATTTCTGCTAACTTCCAAATTTCGGACAAGACGACGAGTGAGAGAGAAGTATGTTTTCCTTTGTTCACTCTCTCTTTCACTCTTCACTCAAAATCTGAATCGTGTTGCCAGTTTGATGAATAATCTTGGAAGTGTTGCTAGGCGTAGCTCTAAATCAGCATTATAACAGCTATTGACTGTGCAGTTGAACTAGTGCTGATTTGCATTAACAAATGCTGTTGTGTGACTAATTTGCAATTGAAGTGCCAGTATCCTGCTGATTAATGACTTTAATTAGTGCTGGATGGTTACTTGGGTTCCCTGTCCGACGGAAGGCGTGATCAGACAAATCTCGTCTCAAAATTTGCCACCGGGACCTTCTGGGATCAAATCCAGGCCGACTGGGTGAGAGGCAACCACGCTTACCCCTACACCACGGTCACGGCTAAAATTTGTTTCTAAATTAAATCTAATACTTTCTCCCTTGTTTGTATGGGAATGGAATGAAGACTGCAAGCTTGCCTTTGAAAATAGTAAAAAAGCTATTTGTAGTGCACAAATACTAACTCACTTTGACCCTTCAAAACTCATCACTGTTACATGCGACGCAAGTGACGACGGTATAGCAGGGGTTCTCAGCCACAACGTAGAGGGAAAAGAAAGACCAGTGTTTTTCGTATCGCGAAGATTATCTAAAGCAGAGAGAAAATATCCTATTTTACACCGAGAAGCACTGGCCATCGTTTTTGCAATGGAAAAATTTTATAAATACGTTATTGGTCAACAAGTCATTATAATAACAGATCACAAACCATTGTTGGGGGTATTCCAAAGTAAAAAGAACAGCCCAATGGTAATTGCAAACCGTTTGCAAAGGTACATTTCAAGACTGTCAATATTTGAATTCACCATCATTCACAAACCAGGCAGAGAAAATCACGTTGCAGATTGTCTATCAAGACTACCTCTCAATGAAAAACCTAGTATCGCGGATATAGAAGAAAGTAAAAGAAGTGCACCAAATTTTCTAAATTTTCTTGTTGAAGATCAAGCTTTTAACTTAAATGCAAAATTAATAGCCGAACAATCCAAACTCGATCCAGTTCTCGTCTCAATTATACGATTCGTAGAAAATGGTTGGCCAACATACACAAGACAAAAACAGTTTAAAAACTATTTTTCGAAAAGGCACGACCTCAGCATAGAAGCGAATTGCCTAATTTTCAGAAATAGGGTTGTCATACCAACTTCTCTTAAAGAATTTGCTCTTCAGTTATTGCATGCGAACCATAGGGGAATTCATAAAATGAAACTTATTTCAAGGCAATTTCTATATTGGGAAGGAATAGGTACAGACATAGAGAATTATGCTTCTTCTTGCAAAACATGTCAGTTAAATGGTATAGACAGAACGCCAAAAATATATGGTAATTGGCCAAAAGCAACAACTCCATTTGAACGTGTACACATAGATTTTTTTCAAAAATTTAACACATTTTTGATATTGATAGATGCCTTTTCACGGTGGATAGAAGTCAAAAGAATGAGTAAAACTGCAGCAGAAGAAGTTGTTCAAGAATTGGATAATATTTTCACTATTTTTGGGTTTCCATCCACTATTGTCAGCGACAACGGTCCACCATTCAATAGTTTAAAATTTGCACAGTTTTGCAAGGCGAGAAATATTGAGCATATATTTTCACCACCTTATCACCCATTACTAGCATGGGCTAGCTGAAAGGGCAGTGCAAACCACAAAAGCGGTGTTGGATAAAATAATAGGCGAGGAAGATTCTCATTCATCTTTACAGATCGACAATAAAATACGGACATTCATACATCATCACCACCAAACTCCGAGCACAGGTGACAACATCATACCAAACGAACGAATTTTTGCATTTCAACCAAGAACACAATTTGTAAACCTTAAGTTTAAACCCAGCACTTTCGCTGAGAATGATGAATTGAAAACAAAAACTAATTTTAAGGTACAAGATAAAGTGATCTACACACAAAAAGTAAATGGTAGAAGATTCAGCTATAACGCTACAATAATCAAACCATTATCTGAACGGGGTCGGGTCAATCGGCAGAAAATCGATCGGCAGAATGCCGAATGGCAGAATGCCTAATGGCAGAAATTTCAATCGGCAGAAAAATAAATGGCCGAATGTTAAATGGCAGAAAAGGTCAAATGGCAGAATATAATATGGCAGAAAAGGTCAATCGGCAGAAAGGGTCAATGAGCAGAAAATTAAGAAGCCGAATAATCAAAACGCAGAAAAATCAAAAGGCAGAAAAATTAAAAAGCAGAAAAGTTAAATGGCAGAATGTTAATAAGCAGAAAAAATAATTAGCAGAAAATTAATTTGCAGAAAATTAAATGGCAGAAAATTAAACGGCAGAATAGTTAGTTGGCAGAATAGTCAAATGGAAGAACCGTCAAATGGCAGAATAGTAAAATGGCAGAATAATTAATTAGCAGAAGAGTTGAATGGCAGAACAGTTAAATGGCAGAATGTCAAATGGCAGAATAATTAATAAACAGGAGAGTTGAATGGCACAATAGTCAAATGGCAGAATAATTAATTAGCAGAAGAGTTGAATGGCAGAATAGTCAAACGGCAGAATAGTCAAATGGCAGAAATCAGAATAGTTAAATGGGGTGGAGGGGGGGGGGACTATAAAAAAATCTCAGAAAATAACAAATTATTGTGCCTGCATTTCTTATAAGAGTTAAAACGTTTACAATTATAGTACTTAGAATTCTCTCTTATATACATTATTTTCCACGGACTTGATTTAATATTAAGAATAAATATTGTAACTCCAGTGTTTATTCAACATAAACAGTTTATCAAGTTTATCAAACAGTGCATGCAATAAAAGTAATAATTTTTTAATAAATTGTACTGTTTAACATTTAGAGTCTTCTTGAATAGGTTCTTTAAACATATGAAAAACAATAGCTTATAGGACCTTTTTTTTAAAAAAAAAAATTCTGGATATATATAACCGTAGGAGGTTATGTTACACATGACCTGTCTGCCCAAAAACTATGCAAGAGCAAGAAGCATGTTGAAATGGTGGCAAATTTTCGATTCGGACGGTGCATGTGTTCAAATGGGGAGAAATACCGCAATGTAGTACCGCCCCTTTCAAATGTTGCTTCAGCCCAGTCACGTAATATTCTAGCAGAGCTGGTTCTGCTAGAACCCTGCTAGAACGGTGGAGCATTTCTGCTAGAATGCTGTAAGAATTTCCAGCTTTGTTAGAACTGTGCTAGATCGTCGTAACTGGGAGATTTCTTCCACTTGAAGCAGTGTATGCACTTGGTAAGAAACCAGTCAAGGAATATTTCAAATGGGCAACAACAGTAGTGAAAGCAAGCCAGCGATGGTGTAGGAAAGCCCCCAAAAAACGCTCCGTTGTTCTGCTGTTCGTAAAAATGTTTCTTGACTCCTTTCCTTTTCGAGCTGCGTACTGGCCCTGTGTGTCCTAAATAGTTCCGTAGTAACTTTTTTACAAGGGCGAAATGGTAATGTAAACAAACAATCTATCCCACTTGCTCTGGTGACAGTTATCGTTGTGTAAGAGTGGGATAGGCCAGCAAAATGAAATGGTACCCTAGTGTGCGAACGCGTAATATAGAGTTATCTAAGCCCGATCTCACGCACACTAGCACGCCATTTGTTTTGCTTGTAGGTACAAAATTTAACCACAATCTTTTTCGTGTACGTACACGCAATACATGCGCATATAGATAACTCTATTGGACGTTTCATGAAATGTACATTCCCAACTTCTATAAACATATTTAATTATACACGGAAAGGAGTTCCATCTAAAATTTAACAATTCAAATTAGCTGGCTTCAAATTGGTGAAACAGTGATTTTTTGGTTAAATTAGCCAATTACAGATAAATTTACCATTGGGGAAGGCTGAGGGTACAGAATGTCGAGACTGTTCAATGTTTGACAGATCCGAACGAGCAGAGCACCTTATGCCTTTGAAGCACATAAAAAAGAGTTAAATAATGTTAAATTAATTTAAATTAAGTGAAATTAAGGTCAACCAAGTTTTATTAAATAAAATAAAATAAAGTTAAATCATGTTTTATTAAGTAAAATGAAGTTGAATTTAAATTTAATAAGTTAATTTGAGTAAAATCAAGTAACATTTGATTAAATTTAGAAAAAATTTTGAATTCAGTTAAACTAAGTTAAATTAATTAAATTTACTTAAATTATTAAGTTAAATTGATGTTAAATTGTTAAATTAAATAAAATTATGTTTAATTGATTAAATTTAGTTAAATTATTAAGTTAAATTGATTTTAAATTGCTAAATTAAATAAAACTATGTTAAATTGATTAAATTTAGTTAAATTATGTTAAATTGAGAAAATTTAATTAAAATTAGTTTAACTTAGTTAAATTTAGTTAAATTATGATAAAATTAGTTGAAATTAGTTCCTTTTTGTATAATTTAATAGAATTTGACGTAATATGGTTAAATTACGTTGTGTTAATTTAAATTTTATTAAATTAAGTTAAATTAAAATAAGTTATATTAAGTTAAATTAATTTAAATTAAGCTAAGTTAAATTAAGTTAAATCAAGTAAAATTAAGTTAAATTGAATTAAATTAAGTTAAATTAAGTTAGATTAAGTTAAATTAAGTTGAATTAGGTTAAATTAAGTTAAATTATGTTGAATTTGATTAAATTGGATTAAATTAAGTTATATTAAGTTAAATTAATTTGAATTATGTTAAAATAACTTAAATTTAGTTAAATTAGGTTAAATCAAGTTAAAATAAGTTGAGATAAGTTAAAATAAGTTAAATTAAGATGAAATAAGTTAAATTAAGTTAAATTAAGTTGAATTAAGTTAAATTAAGTTAAATTAAGTTAAATTAAGTTAAATTATGTTAAATTAAGTTAAATTAAGTTAAATTAAGTTGAATTATGTTAAATTAAGTTAAATTTTGGCTAATTTTAGCGTGACGCACTTTATGGGTGAAGCCTAGGATGGTCAATTATAACAAAGTTCAAAAAGCCTGGAATCTATTGAAACATTCAAATAATTTTCTGGACTACCAAAAACCGTTCCAAGAATAGCGGAAAAGCATGCTACACCAGCAAAAACTTTTAAAGTGATTTCAAAATTACTAGTTAAAACAGTCGAAAAATTAGCTGGATGTACCGAGAAACGTGACAAGATCAAAAAAGAAACGAACTAAATCAGCAAAAATGCTGGGTGAATAGAGCAAGCTTTACAGGCAGCAATGGAGGCTTTTGAAATGAAAACTAGTAGAAATAGCAAAAAAAGTAGCTATTATAACCATAGAACATACCAAGAATAGTGGCAAAGTTGGCTAAAAAGATTTGTGAAAATATGTGGATTCGCAGCCATCAATGGAAAATTTTGAAAATTATTCCTAAAAAATAGTTGAAATAGTCTAAAAACTCGCTGGGCTAGCCATAAAGCTCACAAGGATACCTTAAAATCTAGCTAAAATAGCTAACAGACTTTCTGAAAACAAACAGCTTTTGAGACTGACAGCATTTTTCCAGCTTACAATTTAGCTAGATTACTATATTTTGGACCAGGATTTGTTTTATGATTTCTAACTTTAAAAAATTGTGGTTGAAAAAAGAACCTATTTTTTTAGGATTTTTAACTAAATTTTAATAAGATTCACGATAAACCTTCTTTCCGTGTAGGTAACTCGGGACTCCAGTAACCAAACTTCAGTGCACAGAACGGTTAGACAAATATCAAATGTTTGTTATTTCCAGTTTTTTAAGGGTCCTCTAAGCTATTGCGTAAAAGAGGTTTTGAGTGACTCACCACACATAACCTTCGGACGCATAGAAATGAGCAGAAACTTGCAACAGAGACCACAAAAGACCCTGGGTCGTTAAAGTGGATTACTTTGCTTTTTTTTGCTAAGCTATTGTTTTTCATATATTTGTAGGAGATTTGTTTACATTGCGTGTTTTTTTTTTAAAAAAAAAGGTCCTGTGACTAGTCTTATAATTTATTTTGTTTCATATGTTTATAGGACCTATTCAAAAAGACTCTAAATGTTAAACAGTTCAATTTATTAAAAATTATTATTTTTTTTGCTTGATAAACTGTTAATGTCGAATAAACACTGAAGTTACAATATTTATTCTTAATATTTAATCAAGTCCGTGGAAAATAATATAATATATAAGTGAGAATTCTAGGTACTATAATTGTAAACGTTGTAACTCTTATAAGAAATGCAGGCACAATAATTTGTTTTCTGAGATTTTTTTTTATAGTCCCCCCCCACTATTGCCTTTGATGATTTTTTTCGGTCTAATTTCTGCCATTTGACTGTTCTGCCGTTTGACTGTTCTGCCATTTGACTGTTCTGCCATCTAACTATTCTGCCATTTAATAATTTTCTGCCATTTAATTTTCTGCTATTTATTTTTTCTGCTGATCAACTTTCTGCCATTTAATTTTCTGCTAAATAATTTTCTGCTAATAAATTTTTCTGCTTATTAACATTCTGCCATTTAAATTTTCTGCTTTTTAATTTTTCTGCCTTTTGATTTTTCAGCCTTTTGATTATTCGGCTCTTTGACTTATTCTGCCAATTAATTTTCTGCCTTTTAATTTTCTGCTGATTGACCTTTTCCGCCATTTAATATTCTGCCATTTGACCTATTCTGCTATTTGACCTTTCTGCCATGTGATTTTCTGCCATTTGGCATTCTGCCATTCGGCATTCTGCCGATCGGTTTTCTGCCAATTGACCCGACCCCATCTGAACTTGTTTATCTCATTGAGGTGGAGGGCTCAAGCCGCAAAGCGCATGCAAACCAACTTAAGATTGTTCCACAAAATCGTTTTGTGCAAAAAAATAGTGTTGATTCAGAAATCTCAAAAAGCACTACTTCATCCTCTTGCTCAGAAATATCAGATGAAGAAGTCGACACGAAAAATAATAACCCAGACTTAGATATTTCAAAAAAGAGTGACAAACGAAAGTCTCTTCGCCGCTCAAAAAGAAAACGAAACTATAAACATACTAACCTGAATTTGGAAACATTAGTTAAGAAAAAGTGAAATCAAAATGTCTAATCTTAAGGGGGGAGATGAGAGGTAAGATTAAGAGAGGATTTCTAGAAGAGAAACTTCACTCTCCTAAGCTTTGTTCATACTCCAAAGTTACCAATAAACCAGTCTAAGCTTGAACTCGAAACAAGAACGACGTGTTATTTAATATCCGAAAGAGTCTTACAACCACGTGTCTAGATTAAGGTCGTAGCACTATAAACTATTGTCTTCCATATGTTTATAGGACCTATTCAAAAAAAAAAAAACTCTAGATATGAATATAAATACATGAATGATAAAAAGAAAGTAAAATTTTCGGACACTAACATTAGATGTTAGCGTTGACTATTGAAACAATACTTTATCAACCACCACGAGATGTAACAATGTAGAGCGATAGTTATTAGATCTTTTTAACATTCTTTCAATGTGTTGTTACTTAATAATTTTTCCTTCTTTTGTTAGTCAGTTGACTTTTGTGAATAAATTCTACCAATTTTTAGTAGGTATTCAAAGTAGGGCAAACCTTAAGAAAATAAAAAGCTTTTCAGAAATTCAATGTAAAATGTGTACTTTTTTGAGGTTTTCTCTTCTTTAAAAATACGCGATCTTTCATCAAAGTAATGGGATTTTATATAAGAATTTTCCCTTCTCTTGTTAATTCGCAATTCGCAATTTTCAGTGTAAGAACGGGCCTTGACCGATCTTATGCACCAGGTTCCCGACGAACACGCACTGCCCTTACACCTACATCCACCCTTGCTCTGAGTCAGTACGAGCAGCACGCTAGAACACGCCGCAAATAGGAAGGTTAACAGCTTTTGGTCACCAACGACGCCCGCCATGTCAGTTTGTAGATGTTGGATTAGGTTACCGCCACAAGTGCCAAAAATCGGAAATATTGTCAGAATAAGGAAATTGGTCTGGTTTAATCTTTAGACGATGATGATGCGACCCGTACAAATCGTTCTGAGCATAGATTTTTTTTCAACAATATAAAAACAATGACAATGAGGGTATAACACTCATAAAACGTAGTTATTTAATAGTTTAAACTGCTTTTATTCATTCCAAATCAAGTGAAATTTTATTCAAAATCATAAAAAGCCATGACGCATTATAATCATTCAGGATCCCGCTGTACATACAGCGGACTCTTCTTATTCATGTGGCATTGCTCGTGCGATTTGAGCTGGCAGTTGTAGAGGAAGCTTTTATCACACTTAGGAAAGGAGCATTTGTATGGCAGCGCGTCCTGAATCGCGTGTTTATTGTATTGATGCGCTCGGAGTCTTTCACGAGTCTCGAAGCTTTTGCCACAAAATTCACAACAGTATGCACGAATGGCGTGAAGTTTCTGGTGATATCTCAATACTTGTTGGTTTTTGTAGCGCATGTTACAGATGTTACACTCAAGGTAATCGTCTTTTGATACGTGTAATGCCTTTTTGTGGATGTTGAGTCGCGTTTTGTTGAAGAATCCGCTCGGGCATTGATCGCATTTAAAGTTGTGGTATTCCGGATGAACGGAATAATGGGCATACAAACTTGTTTGGCCGGAATAAGCTTTATCGCACAAGTCGCACTTGAATGGAAGATCCATTTCCCCTTGATTTCTCCTGCTGCAAGAATGCCCCGACAATTCCTCGGCCGTAGTAAATCTCTTGAGGCACAATGGACATAGAGCAATCTGCGTCGGGTCGATGATTTCTCCGTGAATGAACTTCAGGTGTTCGACCAAAGATTTCCACGATGTTAGCTGCTTTTTACAGTGCTTGCAGGTGTGAACAAAACTTTTTGGTGGGGCTTCTCCAATGCCGTGAACTTTAGCTTTGTGTTTCGCGAGATTAGCCTTATGATGGTACAATTTACCACACTGGTCGCAGCGGAGGTTTGGCGGCAACGAAGTCTTTGGTGGTAAACAAATTTTCGTAGGTGTTTCCGTACTTCCGTGTTCCTTGACCCGGTGCACGGCCAGATTGTATTGGAAGGCGAACGTTTTACCACAATGCTCGCATTCCTTCCTTGGGTACGGCATATTCCTAGGATGTCTCAGCCGTTTTTCCAACATTATTACGGGTTCCTTGGACACTGAAGATTCATTTGACACGGTGGCCTCTTGCGCTGGTTCAACGGCGGGAACATTCAGTTCGTACTCTCCCAACTCTATGATTTCTTGCTTAATATCTTCGTCTGCTAAAAGATCACCATTTATTAGCTCCTAAAAGATACGAATTTGAGTCATCAAGGTGTAACAACGACTGTTTACTCAATCTTACGGATTCTTCCTGTATGAATATCGTTTTGTAGATCACTGTACTCTCCTCCGGACCGATATTTCCCTCTTTCACTTCGGAATCATCTGTTTTCAGTTCTGCCATTTTTGGTAACTTAGAAGCTCGTTCGTCACACGTTCTTCAAATAGTCAAAAATCATTAAATTAAGATTTATTTTAAAGAAAAATGTAAATTCTTTTAAGTGTTATTTACGACGACGTTTGTTTTGACATTTAACGCGAGATGTAAACAATGCATACACGTTCATAGCAAATCCACTAGAAGTCATTGAATTATATCGCACGGAACTACCCAATTTAGGGTATGGCTAGTACTAAAGCAGTCGAGCACTATGCTGTCCGATTTTACGCAAGTTTTAAGAAAACATAGCAATTTTTTTAGATACAATAGAGGTTTCTACGTGCGCATGTATAAGGCTTTCTAGGCCCAGTGAAAAAAATATAATTTAACTCAAAAATGACGAACTCCTCGTCACAGTGTCCTGATGCAAACAATGATCGAGCTGTAGCTGTCACAGCCCTGCGAAGTATGTTGGCTGACATATCGGGCAGTCAGTCAAAAAAACTAGCTAGAAGTCGCCTGACAAAAAAACTTTCGCTAGAAAGAGATAGGAAACCTGATGCAAACAAACGTCCAGCTGTCATGTAAACATACTTTGAATGTGTTGGTAAATTTCTGACTAGAAAGCCTTATTGCGTGTACGTACACGAAAAAGATTGAGGTTAAATTTTGTCCGGCCAGCAAAATCAGATGGTGCGCTAGTGTGCGTACGGGAAACGTCATAAAGCTCTATAAAACGGTTTGGCGATTGACGCCAAAGCAGACGATTTGGGCGATGCCTCGTCGTCGCTTGCTGCCGAATTTTCACAAACTCAGCTCCGATTCTTGGTCGAATGGTCGCCACCACAGTTGAAGCATTTTGCTTTAGATGTTTTCGTTGATTGTGTTGGAAGATTGAGTTTTGTGCTCACCCTCGCAGGTTGCACAACGACTCTTCATGAAACGGTTTTTTCCACCATGCCCAAACTGCAAGCAGTTCGAACATTGCGTCACGTCACGGTGCATTAGACGATAACGATCCTACCGATGAAGACCGCATCTTTTTCTTGCCTGACACGTCACGTCTGACTCCTTGCTCTGCCAAAGACTTCTTTAAAAACACAATATCAAGAAAAAAATGTACCGCAAAAATCGAAAAATACTAAATAAAATCAAAAATTTGCAATTCGCAATTTTCAGTGTAAGAACGGGCCTTGACCGATCTTATGCACTAGGTTCCCGACGAACACGCACTGCCCTTACACCTACATCTCACCCTTGCTCTGAGTCAGTACGAGCAACACGCTAGAACACGCTTTGAGTGTTCGTGCCAGGCATGCACACCTACTTTTCCGATTACGCATTTGAACTCGGCCGGGGGTGGTACATTGCGTAGGGTTTGATGTAAGTATAAGCGCCTAACCATTTAAAATGTGTCTATCAACTTTCATTGAAGCAGAAACTGTTATATTTTTAGTTTAAATTCAAAAACTAATTGTTATTTACTGTGTATTGTTTTCTCCTGAAATCTTCCCTATTGTTGAGTTGTGTTTATCTGTTGCTATTTCTTTTATCGCGGTGTTTTGTTACAATATTTAAGTCCTAAGCATTTTAGAAAAGTTTTTCAAAAGTACAATACTGCCCATGATCGCAAAAATGTCCCATATGCATTTTCATCACTTTTGAGTTATTGTTGCAGTTTGGTTCAAAATCGTGTGCTCTTTCTAAAGAGCCTATAACATCCAGTACTTTGTTCAAGAAATCGGGAGGAAATCCAGTTATTTCGTGTAAACTTAACACGTAGCCTTATGTGTGGGACAAACTTCAAATGCGTTTTTCTCAGTTTGCTGTTTTTGCATATGGGACATTTATGCGAACATGGGCAAAATAGTAATAGTAATTTGTGTTAACACAAATATTGTAAAAAATCAATAGTAGAAGAAAGATAGTAATTTATGAAGTAGAAATTAACAATAGTTAATAAATATAGAGGTAACAAACAAGCTTAGATTGTATTGAGGGCAATTTACAGGGAAGATAAGAAATTATTAAAATAGATAAATAAAGAAAAGGCACATGATAAACAAAATTGACATCGCAGCCAAATTAAGGGAAAGCAGACAGTTTGTTACAGCAGCATCAATTGGTAAAATAGAGTGGAAAAGCATTGAGAAATAAGAGAATCAAATAAGTATAATCGAAATCAAATGGAGGATAGTAAACAGAAGCCGTTTTAGAAAATTAGTGAAACAAAATAAACAGAAGATAGCTGTTAGCTGAAATGGAAAGAAGAGAAACCCCGTTCTGCGATGCTCAGGTACATCCACAGCAGTTGACTCAACATACTGCGAATCAAAACAATACCGTCTACAATCACAAATTACTTCCCTTTCCCACATTGACGCGCCCCTTTCTTCTAGCCGTCTCTACTCTGACCCTCGCTGGTCAAAGGTTTACGATTCGTTTCCACAGGCCACCAGCTAGGTTACACCTTGTCATCATGATGACTAAACCAAGCCAACGTGGAGGCAAGGGGTTGGAAACTCTTAGAGCTATAATTATTATGTTACCCAGTATATCAAAATATATGTTAGTATACTTATTATTTCCTTTACATATTTCCAGTATACTTATCAATATACTGAGAGTATCTCAATATACTAACCGTTTATTGCTTTTCAGTTAGTATACTAACAAGTATACTGGAATATCGTTAGTATACTCAGTATTCCTAAGTAATATTAGAGTTTCCAGCCCCTTGCGTGGAGGTAAGAAAGACAGACAGTTCGTCACTTTTTAGTTTGACTTTGACCAACCAACTGGGTACAAACTAAAAAAGTGTCAAACGAAAAAGTGACCAACCAGCGGGGGTTGAGTGTAGTACATATTTTATTTATTTTTTTTTATTAAATAAACAAAAAAGTTGGTTCATCCACCGACATATTTTTTTATCAATCAAAACAAGATGGAACAAACTTGGCTTACACACTGATCGAGTAATACTAAATTAAGCTTGACAGAAAAAGGCAGAGAGAAAAAGTGCGGCGAGAGTGGAAATCACTCGATTCGGTTTAGTCACGGGTATGAATCTTCAAGCAATTTCAATATGGCGACTTGTATCAGAAGAATGTGAAGCATTTTCGCTATAGCGCTATCGAGAAATTAAAAGTGAGAGTGTGTGCGTGCAACATGGAGTTAAACTTTTCGAAGTGCCATGGAAAGCTTCACAGCAACTGCATAGAAAGTTTAACTCCATGTTGCACACACTCTCATTTTTAATTTCTCGATAGCTATCGAGAAATTAAAAGTGAGAGTGTGTGCGTGCAACATGGAGTTAAACTTTTCAAAGTGCCATGGGAACCTTCACAGAAACTGTACAGAAAGTTTAACTCCATGTTGCACACACTCTCACTTTTAATTTCTCGATAGTTCTCACTGTTCTGAGTGCACGTCCGCAAACATAGACCACACACATACTAACACAAAGCGCCACCAAGAGACAAAAGGTGATTACGAATATTTTTGACACTTTCGTTAAAAATATGCGGTTTTGCAAAAACAAATAACAAAACCAACTTTTAAGTGTAGTTCGACTGTCAAACTTGTAATTCGTTGCTGATCTGTTCGAAAATTTGTTAAAAATAATAATTTTTTTTTTGCAGCACCCATTTTGGACGGACATTTCTGTTGTCACCTTCTGGTTCCTTGGATTGGCCATGGATAATTTCACAGTGTAATAAACAGGGCAGCTACCACCACGTGGCGCCACTGTTCCGAATGAGAAAATGATACAGATTTATCAGACGAGTTTCAATCCCGTGGTTTAGTGCTATAGCGACAATATATATGTCGCCGCGGCACTAAACCGAATTGAGCAGGTTTAACTCTCGCGACGATTTTCTGTCGTGAAATATCTGTCAAGCATGTTTAGGTGATTTTGAATCAATGTGTTTGCTTTTTTTGTTTTTTTTTGTTTTTGTTGAGAAAAACGCGGCTGATTTTTTTCTGATTTGCCGAGGAAATGGAACGCTTTAGATTAAATTATTGTTTAAAATCTTGGTTTTTAGTTCTGCTACCACTAGAACTGTTTCAATTGGGGTAATTTTTGAAGGTCAGTCGGTTTTCAGCTTCAGAAAAAGACGCAGAATGGAAAAAGTCTTGGTTAAGTTGCTGATTGCGGATGGATTCCGTCTGAATAAAACAAAAACAAGTGGCCATAATTGTCGAGGGCCTCAATCCGGTCCGTTCGGGACCATCGGGAAACTTTAGCTGATGCGGGTTGTTGCGGGTGCCGATTGAGTAAGCTCTAGAATCAAAATGGGAAGACCTAGCCACCAATTTGAAAATCAAAAGCGCCGTAATTGTCCTCTCCAAGTTAGATATCATGAAATGGTCCATCTGGTTGATCGAATCCGCGCTCACAGAACGCTTTCCGGTAGATCTTCGTGATCGATTCCGTGCTCCGTGTAAGTCGCGGCGCGAGTCTTTTCGCAGCTCAAAACGCACAGTACGGGATTTGACAGCGCGCGTTTGCCGAAAGTGCGGCGCGTCGATTTTTGAGGCTGGTTTGCCGCGTGTCTTTTTGGGGAATACGTGCAATATGGAACAGATAAAATGCGAAGGTCGTCAAAACGTGAACTGAACCGGTAGGAAGGTTAACAGCTTTTGGTCACCAACGACGCCCGCCATGTCAGTTTGTAGATGTTGGATTAGGTTACCGCCACAAGTGCCAAAAATCGGAAATATTGTCAGAATAAGGAAATTGGTCTGGTTTAATCTTTAGACGATGATGATGCGACCCGCACAAATCGTTCTGAACACAGAATTTGATGAAACACAATATGCAAACAAAAAAAAACGTGTGAGAGAGAGGATTAGCTCAGCGAGTCTGAATGTGATGGCGCTGGTATTAGGAGGAAATTTCTGAGGGCACTTATAAATCCCAGTTATTTAATAATTTATTTATTCCAAATCAAGTGAAATTTTATTCAAAATCATAAAAAGCCATGACGCATTATAGTCATTCAGGATCCCGCTGTGCGTACAGCGGACTCTTCTTATGCATGTGGCATTGCTCGTGCGATTTCAGCTGGCAGTTGTAGAGGAAGCTTTTATCACACTGAGGAAAGGAGCATTTGTATGGCATCGCGTCCTGAATCGCGTGTTTATTGTATTGATGCGCTCCGAGTCTTTCACGAGTTTCGTAGCTTTTGCCACAAAATTCACAACAGTATGCACGAATGGCGTGAAGTTTCTGGTGTCGTCTCAAGACACGTTGGCTTTTGTAGCGCATGTTACAGATGTTACACTCAAGGTAATCGTCTTTTGATACGTGTAATGCCTTTTTGTGAATGGTAAGTCGCACTTTGTTGAAGAATCCGCTCGGGCATTGATCGCATTTAAAGTTGTGGTATTCCGGATGAACGGAAAAATGAGAATATAAACCATTTTGGTCGTAATAAGCTTTATCGCACAAGTCGCACTTGAAAGGAAGATCCATTTCCCCTTGATTTCTCCTGCTGCAGGAATGCCCCGACAATTCCTCGGCCGTAGTAAATCTCTTGAGGCACAATGGACATAGAGCAATCTGCGTCGGGTCGATGATTTCTCCGTGAATGAACTTCAGGTGTTCGACCAAAGATTTCCACGATGTTACCTGCTTTTTACAATGCTTGCAGGTGTGAACAGAGCTTTTTGGTGGAGCTTCTCCAATGCCGTGAACTTTAGCCTTGTGAGTCGCGAGATTAGCCTTATGACGGTACAATTTACCACACTGGTCGCAGCGGAGGTTTGGCGGCAACGATGTCTTGGGTGGTAAACAAATTTTCGTAGGCGTTTCCGTACTTCCGTGTTCCTTGACCCGGTGCACGGCTAGATTGTATTGGAAGGCGAACGTTTTACCACAATGCTCGCATTCCTTCCTGGGGTACGGCATATTCTTAGGATGCCTCAGCCGTTTTCCCAACATTATTACGGGTTCCTTGGAAACCAGGGCTTCACTAGACACGGTGGCCTCTGGGGCTGGTTCAACGGCGGGAACATTCAGTTCGTACTCTCCCAACTCTATGATTTCTTGCTTAATATCTTCGTCTGCTAAAAGATCACCATTTATTGGCTCCTAAAAGATACGAATTTGAGTCATCAAGGTGTAACAACGACTGTTTACTCCTTATTACGGATTCTTCCTTAATGAATATCGTTTTGTAGATCACTGTACTCTCCTCCGGACCGATATTTCCCTCTTTCACTACAGAATTATCTGATTTCAGTTCTGTCATTTTTGGTAACTTAGAAGCTCGTTCGTCATAAAGTAATATTTATTTTAAAGAAAATGTGACTTCTTTTAAGTTTTATTTACGACGACGCTTTTTTTTGTTTTGAAATTTTACGGGAGATGTAAACAATGTTTACACGTTCATAGCAAACCCATTTGATGTCATTGAATTATATCTTTCGGAGCTACCCAATTTAGGGTATGATTTCACACATGCGTTTCAACGGCAACGGATGCAGATTTGGAACCACCCGAACAGACCCCGCTCCTATAGACGCCGAAGCAGGAAAATTCACGTCCGTGAATGCTGGTGGTGTTTTACGACGATTTGGTTGGTGCCTCGTCGTCGCTTGCTGTCGAATTCCTACAAACTCAGCTCCGATTCTTCGTCGAATGATTGCCACCACAGTTGAAGCATTTCGCTTTCGATGTTCTCGTTGATTGCGTTGGCAAGCTTGAGTTTTGTGCTCACCTCCGCAGGTTGCGCAACGACTCTTGATGAAACAGTTTCTTCCACTATGCCCAAACTGCAAGCAGTTCGAACATTGCGTCACGTCGCGGTGCACTGGACGATAACGTTCCCCTTTCGCGAGAAGAAAAGGTACAGTTCGACGTCGTCGTGCTATCTTTTCCCGTCGTTCAACTTCTTCCTACTCGTTCACGTCCACAGCGAACTGGTTTGAGCGTACTTGCACAAACTGCCTGGCTTTGCACGTAACACATTGTCACGCTATAACTTCTTCAAATTTACCGATCCTACTGCACCATGGTGAGGACCGCCTCTTTTTCTTGCCTGACACGAAAAGTCTGACTCCTTGCTCTGCCAAAAATCTCGGGTATTCATTTTCTGATACCCGACAAGTACCGGCAATCCGGGAGCAAAGTTTTGAATGCGTGTTTTGGAGATTATTGGATGTCTGCTCTGGTTGGGGAGAGCAAACATGGACAAAAATTCCAAAATTTCAAAAAATCGAAGAGCACCAAAATTGTAAAATTTAAAAATAATCAAAAATTCTAAATTAGGTTTATCAAATTCATAGTTTTTTTTTATCTGTTTTAATTTGTTAAAGACTTAGAAGAATCATTTTAAATTTTGTTTTTTTTTCGTTCTATTTTTGAAAAAAAACATCCTTTATTTATTTATTGATGTTTAGCCTTCTTTTGATTATGTCCTGTAAACAAATGCAAACATTGAGTATGTCCGTCTCACACCTCCATCGGATTAAGCGGGATACACTAAATGTTTACATTTGATTATAGGACGTTTTCAAAAAAGCCTAGATTTTAGTTTTTAAATTTATATTTTCGTCAATTTTATAATTTTTTTCAAGCTTCTATTTTGTACGAGTTTTCTAGGCTGATACAAATTTTATTTAAATTTTATGTAAAATGCATTTTAAAACACTTTTTCCATGTAAATGTTGAAACTACAATATTTATATTTTTTTTGTCTCAACTCAGGCTAAAGCCGAAGGTCAAAAACTTTGAAAAATACAGTAGTTGTTCGGTAACTGGGCGTTGTTTAACGGGGCGCTCGATAACTGGGCCGTAGCCCAGTTAAAAAGCAGCCAAACTTTAAAAAACCAAAACAAACGAGGGGTAATGGATGCAAAAATCATATTCAATAAATAAAAAAACTTTTTTCAAACATTTGTTTAATTTCAAGTTACAATTAAAGAAATATGAAAAGTAAGCATTCGCAATTCGCAATTTTCAGTGTAAGAACGGGCCTTGACCGATCTTATGCACTAGGTTCCCGACGAACACGCACTGCCCTTACACCTACATCTCACCCTTGCTCTGAGTCAGTACGAGCAACACGCTAGAACACGCTTTGAGTGTTCGTGCCAGGCATGCACACCTTCTTTTCCGGTTACGCATTTTAACTCGGCCGGGGGTGGTACATTAAGTAGGGTTTGATGTAAGTATAAGCGCCTAACCATTTAAAGTGTGCCTACCAATTTTCATTAAAGCAAAAACTGTTTTATCTTTAGTTTGAATTCAAAAACTAGTTGTTATTTTACTGTGTATTGTTTTCTGCTGAAATCATTCCTAGAGTTGAGTCGTGTTTATATGTTGCTATTTCTTTTGTCGCGGTGTTTTGTTACAATTTTTGGTCCTAAGCATTTTATACAAGTTTTTCAAAAGTACAATAGTAATATTTGTGTTAATTCTTTAATCATTTCAAAATTTGAGTAAGGGCTCGAACCTCATTTGTTTGAAGAAAAGGGTGAAGATTGAAAACAATGGACAGTGAAGGAAATATACTATGTAAAGAATCAAAAGTAAAAGAAAGATAGTGATTTATGAAGTAGATAAAGAAATTAACAATAGTTAATAAATAGAGGTAACAAACAAGCTTAGATTGTATTGAGGGCAATTTATAGGGAAGATGAGAAATTATTCAAAGAGATAAATAAAGAAAAGGCACATGATAAACAAAATTGACATCGCTGCCAAATTAAGGGAAAGCAGACAGTTTGTTACAGCAGCATCAATTGGTAAAATAGAGTGGAAAAGCGTTGAGAAATAAGAGAATCAAATAAGTAAAATCGAAACAAACGGAGGATAGTAAGCAGAAGCCGTTTTAGAAAATCAGTGAAACAAAATAAACAGAAGATAGCATTTAGCTGAAATGGAAAGAAGAGAAACACCGTTCTGCGATGCTCAGGTACATCCACAGCAGTTGACTCAACATACTGCGAATCAAAACAATACCGTCTACAATCACAAATTACTTTCCTTTCCCACATTGTCGCGCCCCTTTCTTCTAGCCGTCTCTACTCTGACCCTCGCTGGTCAAAGGTTCACGAGTCGTTTCCACAGGCCACCAGCTAGGTTACACCTTGTCATCATGATGACTAAACCAAGCCAACGTGGAGGTAAGAAAATAGGACACTTGCAAGGAACCAGAGCCATGCTGTTTTGTCCAAACAGCACTACGGATGTAGTTGGGCTCCTTTCGGGATGTTCCTCGCCTAGGTGTGTCAACCGACGAGTATTATCAGTATCATGCACCTTTGGCCTGCATTTAAAAAAAAAAGAAAAAAAAATAAGAGGTTAATAATTTAAGAGTTTAACATTTGAATAATTTACATAATCAATGGTTTAAAAAATCAATAATTTAAAAAAATGGAATTTAAGAGTTTAATAATTTAAAAATTCAATAATTTGAGAATTCAGGAATTAAGGAATTTAATTAAGAATTGAAGAGTTCAAGCAAGAATTGAAGAGTTTGCAGCATTTGAGAATGTATAAAAAATATAATTTTTCAATTTTGTCTCTTTAAATTTTTAAATTCTTAAATAAAAATTAGAATATTTTTTTTTTATTTTTGAATTCCTTTTTTTTTTGTTTTGTAGTTTAAATTTTTAAAATTATAAATTCAGGAAATTTCGTATATTTGAATTTTTGAATATTAAAATACTTGAATTTTAAAATTTTCAGATAAAAAGAACTATAAAAACAGAAATGTTTTGAATTTAAGAATTTCTGAAACTTCGAATTTTGGAGCTTTATTTTTTGACTATTTTGATCTTTTATTTTTTTTTAATACTGGAAAAAAATCTTTCTACGGGGTAGATTTTACTAAAATTCAAAAGCATCAGTTACGTCGAATCAAGCTCATATTTGTGATTTGAGCACAGTACGGCCACCGAAACAAGCCCCAATAATCATTTTTGTTACATCCTAATGTATAACTTCGAGAAATGTTTGACATATGATTCACAGGATTAAAATTTGAATGGATCCTTTATAAAATAAACACTACATAAGGTTAAAAAGAACATTACTAAAAACTCAAAAGATATTAAAAATACGCAAAGCCAGTAAGGCCGTTGCAAATATTTTTCAAAGTTTTTTGTCTCTTTGTTGCGTTGGGTTCGTAAAAGTCCAAGGAAGGTTCTTACGCCAACAAGTGACAACTTTGGCCACCCTGGAACCGATTCCGGAAAATCTGCAGATTGTATGGGAAAAGCTGCGTAAATTCAAATTTTGATCACAGGTTTGCTGAATAAGCAAACAAGCAAGAAACGTCAGAAAACCAAAAACAGAGCAGGACGAAGTTTGCCGGGAAAAGCTTGTACACTCAAACCCCGATGGTTTGACACCAACTGCTGTCAAACGAACGGGATCACTTTTTAGTTTGACACCCCTTTTACACGGAGTTCACACACACTAACAAGCGTTTATTTTGATAGTGTGCGTGAGCGCCGTGTAAAAAGTGACAGTTCGTCACTTTTTAGTTTGACTTTGACCAACCAACTGGGTACAAACTAAAAAAGTGTCAAACGAAAAAGTGACCAACCAGCGGGGGTTGAGTGTAGTACATATTTTATTTATTTTTTTTATTAAATAAACGGGTGCGGGTGCCGATTGAGTAGAACCAAAATGGGAAGACCTAGCCACCAATTTGAAAATCAAAAGCGCCGTAATTGTCCTCTCCAAGTTAGATCATGAAATGGTCCATCTGGTTGATCGAATCCGCGCTCACAGAACACGCTTTCCGGTAGATCTTCGTGATCGATTCCGTGCTCCGTGTAAGTCGCGGCGCGAGTCTTTTCGCAGCTCAACTGGCGACATTTCAGTTTGGTACCTACCGCGGCGAAATTTTGTTTTGGTTTTGCGTGTGACATTTGAGATACACTCAGAAAAGATCAACAGAAAATTGCTTCGCGAGATGAAAAGCACTCGCGCTGGGTTGATTTGATTTGGGTTGCTTAAAATCAATGTTATCAATTAAATTTTGCATTTATTTTGATTTCATAACATTATAGACCATTCAAGAAATTTCCACCAAGAAAAAATCAAATTGATGGCAAACTGAGGGCGTGAAGACAAAAAGACTGCCGCTCTGGCATTTTGTGAGAATGGCTCTTCGCTGAGCATGGTAGTGTGTGAGTGTCGTCGAGCGACGGAGTAGGCAAATATTTTCACGATGTATTTGTTCGCTGAGTGAACAGTTCGGGCCACTCGTTGGCTGCTTGCGAGACTCATTCGCTCATGAATGCTAGCGGGTTGGAATAGGCGACGAATGGATAGGCGATGAGTGAGTGGTTTCTGTTCATTGAACCGAAAATCAGGACCCTTGCTTATAAATCGCAGTTATTTAATAATTTATTTATTCCAAATCAAGTGAAATTTTATTCAAAATCATAAAAAGCCATGACGCATTATAATCATTCAGGATCCCGCTGTGCGTACAGCGGACTCTTCTTATTCATGTGGCATTGCTCGTGCGATTTGAGCTGGCAGTTGTAGAGGAAGCTTTTATCACACTGAGGAAAGGAGCATTTGTATGGCATCGCGTCCTGAATCGCGTGTTTATTGTATTGATGCGCTCCGAGTCTTTCACGAGTTTCGTAGCTTTTGCCACAAAATTCACAACAGTATGCACGAATGGCGTGAAGTTTCTGGTGTCGTCTCAAGACACGTTGGCTTTTGTAGCGCACGTTACAGATGTTACACTCAAGGTAATCGTCTTTTGATACGTGTAATGCCTTTTTGTGAATGGTAAGTCGCACTTTGTTGAAGAATCCGCTCGGGCATTGATCGCATTTAAAGTTGTGGTATTCCGGATGAACGGAATAATGGGCATACAATCCTGTTTGGCCGGAATAAGCTTTACCGCACAAGTCGCACTTGAAAGGAAGATCCATTTCCCCTTGATTTCTCCTGCTGCAGGAATGCCCCGACAATTCCTCGGCCGTAGTAAATCTCTTGAGGCACAATGGACATAGAGCAATCTGCGTCGGGTCGATGATTTCTCCGTGAATGAACTTCAGGTGTTCGACCAAAGATTTCCACGATGTTAGCTGCTTTTTACAGTGCTTGCAGGTGTGAACAAAGCTTTTTGGTGGAGCTTCTCCAATGCCGTGAACTTTAGCCTTGTGAGTCGCGAGATTAGCCTTATGACGGTACAATTTGCCACACTGGTCGCAGCGGAGGTTTGGCGGCAACGATGTCTTGGGTGGTAAACAAATTTTCGTAGGCGTTTCCGTACTTCCGTGTTTCTTGACCCGGTGCACGGCCAGATTGTATTGGAAGGCGAACGTTTTGCCACAATGCTCGCATTCCTTCCTAGGGTACGGCATATTCCTAGGATGCCTCAGCCGTTTTCCCAACATTATTACGGGTTCCTTGGACACTGAAGATTCATTTGACACGGTGGCCTCTTGCGCTGGTTCAACGGCGGGAACGTTCAGTTCGTACTCTCCCAACTCTATGATTTCTTGCTTAATATCTTCGTCTGCTAAAAGATCACCATTTATTAGCTCCTAAAAGATACGAATTTGAGTCATCAAGGTGGAACAACGACTGTTTACTCAATCTTACGGATTCTTCCTTAATGAATATCGTTTTGTAGATCACTGTACTCTCCTCTGGACCGATATTTCCCTCTTTCACTTCGGAATCATCTGTTTTCAGTTCTGCCATTTTTGGTAACTTAGAACGTTCTTCAAATAGTCAAAAATCATGAAATTAATATTTATTTTAAAGAAAAATGTAAATTCTTTCAAGTGTTATTTACGACGACGTTTGTTTTGACATTTAACGCGAGATGTAAACAATGCATACACGTTCATAGCAAATCCACTAGAAGTCATTGAATTATATCGCACGGAACTACCCAATTTAGGGTATGATTTCACACATGCGTTTCAACGGCAACGGATGCAGATTTGGAACCACCCGAACAGACCCCGCTCCTATAGACGCCGAAGCAGGAAAATTCACGTCCGTGAATGCTGGTGGTGTTTTGCTGTCGAATTCATACAAACTCAGCTCCGATTCTTCGTCGAATGATTGCCACCACAGTTAAAGCATTTCGCTTTCGATGTTCTCGTTGATTGCGTTGGCAAGCTTGAGTGTTGTGCTCACCTCCGCAGGTTGCACAACGACTCTTGCTAAAGCCGTTCCTTCCACCGTGCCCAAACTGCAAGCAGTTCGAACATTGCGTCACGTCACGGTGCACTGGACGATAACGTTCCCCTTTCGCGAGAAGAAAAGGTACAGTTCGACGTCGTCGTGCTATCTTTTCCCGTCGTTCAACTTCTTCCTACTCGTTCACGTCCACAGCGAACTGGTTTGAGCGTACTTGCACAAACTGCCTGGCTTTGCACGTAACACATTGTCACGCTATAACTTCATCAAATTTGCCGATCCTACTGGTGAGGACCGCCTCTTTTTCTTGCCTGACACGAAAAGTCTGACTCCTTGCTCTGTCAAAGATTTCTGCGAAAAATCAATGTCGGGTATTCATTTTCTGATACCCGACAAGTACCGGCAAGCCGGGAGCAAAGTTTTGAATGCGTGTTTTGGAGATTTTTGGATGTCTGCTCTGGTTGGGGGGGTTGGGGAGAGCAAACATGGACAAAAATTCCAAAATTTAGAAAAATCAAAAAGTACCACAATTGTAAAATTAAAAAATAATCAAAAAAAATTAGGTTTATCAAATTGATAGTTTTTTTATCTGTTTTAATTTGTTAAAGACATAGAAGAATCATTTTAAATTTTGTTTTTTTTTTTCGTTCTATTTTTGAAAAAAAGTCATCCTTCATTTATTTATTGATGTATAGCCTTCTTTTTGATTATGTCCTGGACTCACTCGTGGCCTTTGCCGTGTCCGGTTCGCGTCTTTTTGCGTCTTCAAATATTGTACTTTTCAATGTGTATTTGGTGCGATATGGCTTGTTTTTCGGGTTTATTTTGTTCGGCTACACCCGGGCAGTTGTTGTGTGACTGGGTATTGTGAAATTTCCGTACGTGGAGGTTGAAATATGTTGATTTTGAGACGAAAAATTTCGACATTTTTTCCAATCCGGTGGCGTCTTCGCTTCGTTACGGGCAGTTGAGTGTGTTGGTGCGCAGAGGTGAACTTTGTCGTGTCGGAAACAGAGAGAACTGAGAAATCGCTCTGTTCATTCCATGGCCGTTAATGTATTGGTGCAACAAGTGGAGTGCGTGAGTGAAGGTTCTCTAGCAATGGTGGTGGTTGTTAATTTATTTCAGGCAGCTTTAACATGTTTGTCATTCGCTGCCTACTCTCTAGCAATGGAAGATGGCAGCTTTGTGGGGTGATGTTGGGGTGATCGCAAATTGAGCTACCGGTGAGTTTGTTCCTGCATTTACATGAGAGTGAGAGCGTGTGCAGAAGAGAGAGAGTCTGTGTCTGTGTGCTTCAGTGGAGTGTCATTGCTAGTGTGTGTATCGTCGTCACCATCATCGTCATCTTTTTTGGAAGAGTGTGGCTGGTAGACCGAGAAAGTCGGTGTGTTGGCGTGTCTGTTGCAAATATTCTCGGTGAGTTCGCTCCATGTTGAGCGTTGATACCCAACGCTCAGAGACGCAAATGTGTGGGTTTCGTTGAAAGTAGGGATTGAGCTTTTAGAGATCGGTGTTGCCTGCTCAGATTATTTTTTTTTTCTTTTTCTTTCCGTTCAATCGTTTTCGTCTGGAAGCAAAACGGTTACCACGAATGGCTAAGCTCGATTTTTATTATATTTATTTAAAAATTGTTAAATATGCTGATTAAGCCCATTACCCTAAAAAGATAAAAGTTTAACTAAGAATGTATTTTGAATCGGTCGTTTTAAATTACCTTCTAATTCTTACATTTAAATAAAACAAAAAATAAATCATAAATTTTCACTCCGCATCACTGTAAAAGTTTAAAATTATGATTCCAATAATGCGTTAAATCATTTTTATCCTCGAATTTCGTTTAAACACATAATAATTAAAATGAAAATTTTAACTTATCTTTACTCTTACAGTCGATAGCTTGAGTTTAATAGCAGATATGTTAAAACTGTGTTTAATCAGCATTGCCTTTTCCGGAGAAAATTATTGGTTTAGTAATACAACAGTCAATTTATTCATGCACGGCTTCGTCGCGTTGTGTCTGCCGTGGCTTTAAAAAGTATATCTATAAATCATGCATCTTTTACACTGTACAATTTGTACTGTTTAATAATTAAAACAAACTAACTCTACTTGACTCGCCCGTAATACCTTTCGAGGTATATCCTAGGGTTCTACCTCTCCTACTAACATTGAGTCCAAAACCACCCTACAAACATCTATACCACTAAGGTGACGTAGGGATCCTTGCGCACTTTAGATAGGTGTTTACTAACATTCCTTCCGCTCCCCAAAGGATAGCTTGGACCCGGCGAGGACCCCCTTATGCCCTGGGCTGTATTACACACTCATCAAAAGATGAAGACATGGTATCTCCCGTGTTGGATTATTGTTCCGGATGAGGGTCTAACACAACCAGACCAAACAGTGGGATAAGCGTTGTGGAGCCATCCGTGGATAGGGCGTCCTGAAATGCTAATGCTAATGCTATAGCCTTCTTTTGATTATGTCCTGTAAACAAATGCAAACATTGAGTATGTCCGTCTCACACCTCCATCGGATTAAGCGGGATACACTAAATGTTTACATTTGATTATAGGACGTTTTCAAAAAAGCCTAGATTTTAGTTTTTAAATTTATATTTTCGTCAATTTTATAATTTTTTTCAAGCTTTTATTTATTACGAGTTTTTTAGGCTGATACAAATTTTATTTAAATTTTATGTAAAATGCATTTTAAAACACTTTTTCCATGTAAAGGTTGAAACAATAGCTTGTTATTACAATATTTATATTTTTTTTTTGTCTCAACTCAGGCCAAAGCCAAAGGTCAAAAACTTTGAAAAATACAGTAGTTGTTCGGTAACTGGGCGTTGTTTAACTGGGCGCTCGATAACTGGGCCGTAGCCCAGTTAAAAAGCAGACAAACGTCAAAAAACCAAAACAAACCAAAATGACCGAGGGGTTAATGGATGCAAAAATCATATTCAATAAATAAAAAAACTTTTTTCAAAGATTTGTTTAATTACAAGTTACAATTAAAGAAATATGAAAAGTAAGCATTGTAAATAAATTTGAGTAACTTTTATTTTCATAATTCATCTGGAAAATATTATGCATCGGTGGTCCCCTCGTTATTTTTTGTTCAGCCCAGTTACCGAACAACTGCTGTAGTTGCATCGGCCTTCTGTTTTTATTTCTTAATTTATTTTAATTTTTTTTTATTGTTTCTGAATTTAATTTTTTAATTTATTTTAGAATTTTGAGGTTTTTATTTAATTTATTTTTTTAATTATTTGTTTTTTTTTTTTAATTTTAATTTTTTATTTAATTTTTTGTTTCTTTTTGATATTTACCTTTTTTTATTTTCTTAAATATTTTAGATTTTATTTTAAATTATATTTTTATTTTTTTTAAATTTTCAAACTTCTTGAAGTTTAAAAAAATAGAATTAGCAATTTAAAAAAATAACATAAAAAAATAAAGTTAAGAAATATGTATTTTTTTGATTTGTTTTTTTTTTTTAGTTTATTACCATTTTTAAGATTGTAAAATTTTTATTTTTTTTTTGTTTTTTCAATCTTTTTATTTTTTTAAATCTCGTTATTTTTTTTAAATTTTCTATTTTTTTAGATTTACTAAATTTTTACAATTTTCTAAATTTTCTAACTTTTTAAATTATTTAAATTCACTAATTTGTATTTTTTTTATTTTTAAACTTTTAACTTTTTATTTTATTTTATTTATTTTTTTCTGATTTTATTTTTTTTAAATGCTTAATTCGATTTTTCCGTGCCTAATGATGCGGCAGCAAACAGGCTGAATAGAGTTATCTACGTGCGCATGTATTGCGTGTACGTACACGATGGATTTTTAGGTTAAAATTTGTGGTCGCCAGCAAAAACAAATGGTAAGCTAGTGTGCGTGAGATCGGGCTTAGATAACTCTATAGAGATATCCACGCGCGAGAGTGTGTTAGTTTGGAGTTAAGTTACACGCATACATAGGCAAATCGAGTAGAATGATTCGTCTGTCAAAATCAGCTGTGCCCTTTGTTATACCACGAGCACGTGGAATACAGCTGGTTTCTACAGGCGATTTGTCTACTCGATTTGCCTATGTCTGCGTAAAAATAGTGTAAACAAAATCAGCTGCTTGGAATTCAGCCAATCACAATCGATCAAAACCAAAACAATACTTTAAATACAAATACTAACACAGAAACATGGTGTGCGTGAGAGAATCCGTGGAGATCTCTATCACTCAAAATAGTTTTCACCACAATGTTGCATGAAAATATATGCGATTATTTTCCATAACGATGTTCATGCCAAATCTACGTGAATTTCAGGAGGCTAGGCTTGATCCTTTTTCTAACACACCAATACAGTCATGAACCACATCACATGAATTTCACGACAATGTTGCGGTCAGTTCACGCAGCCTTTACCTTCTCGAAATGTTATATCCGCATTATTCTCTAGTGTTTTTTTTCATATACAGGGGGGTTGGGGGTGGGTTTTGTTCTCCTTTTGTGAGTTCAGTGATTTGTTAACAAAGAAAAATTTGATTTTATTTTTTCCTTTTATTTTCAAATTTCCATAAATCACATCACATTTTCCTTACTACATCACACCACAAAAAAACACACACTATCACAATTCACTTTTTTATATTGTATTCAATTCTACGACATCAGCACACACACACACACACACACGCAAAAATGGTCCAGGTTAGGGGCTAATCGCTTGTAGCTTGCGGACAGCTGGGTGGCCACCCTTTTACCGACGGTTGTCGGTTTTATACCGGTATCTCGATTGAAAACAACGGCCACGGCCACGAACAGTATACCGGCCGATACTTCCATCACCTTCTTCGCAGCCTGCTTGACTCCCTTGGAGGCCGGTCCCGCTGGACCTTGCGCACCTCTTGCATAATGCTACACTTGGCCATTGTGGTGGAGGCTCCGATTAGGCGTGCTGGACGTTCTGGTTCCGTGGTCTAGAAAATAAGAAAATAAAAATTTAATGCAATGATCTTGGCTAAATACGATAAAATTATGCGCATAATACTTACTTTGCACGTATCGATTTCAATGATCAATACTATTTCTGAAACTATGTTTAGTCGATGAGAAGCAGCAGCAAACTGATTGGCGATTGCCCACAGCCTTGCACGCCTGGCTCAAAATTTTCAGACAGGAAAATCACGCAACTTTACAACTCTGCTCATCGTCGTCACTTTTCACCACAATGTTGCATGAAATGGTCAGTGGATATTTTCCATAACACTTTACTTGCGCATGTGACATGAATTTCATGCAAACCCAAATCAGCTGACCCGCAAGCCACGCCTCCAAACTTTCAGGCATGAATTTCACGTGGTATTTTGTTGTGTGAGTGTAAGCTGCGTGGAAATCAAGCAGAGTTGACATGAATGTAATGTGAATGTTGCATGACTAATGCAAAACGTTGTTTTCAATCGAAAATTGTTTGCCACCGGAATTTTCATGCAACTCTGTAGTGAAAGGTTTTTTGAGTGTAGCAAAGTGAAATCCGCGGTGGGGTTGACTTCTGGTGCAAATTTGATTTGCTTCGATGTTTGCCACCAGCGCTGGAGATGCACTTAGGCTTAAAATGAGTATATTTCCCGTAATTTGCTGCAATATATGTACAGTCCAGACTCGATTATCCGAAGGCCTCAGAAAAAATTCACTTCGAATAATCGAAACTTTGGATAATCGAAAAAAATGTCTTATTTTTAAATCCAAGATGGCGGCCATAATGGCGGTGATGTAATGTTGAAAAAATGCATCTTATTTTTTAACAGGCAACCAACAATTCAAATTTGACTAAAATGGGGTCGTAGAACTCGAATTTTATGTTTAAAACAAGAAAATGAAAAAAAAAAAAAACGGGATTTCCGAAGTCCCATACAGACCTTTGGAATTCGTATCTGATTTGGATCGAATTCCGTTTCAAAATTCGAATGGAACTGACTGGGTGCTCTTAGAAAAAAAAAGTGGTGGTAGTTATGTTACACATGACCAATATGACAAAGAACTAAAGTTTTTAGTGTTTTGACGGTTTGCCTGGATTTGTTTAAAGAAACGTCAGTCTGCATACATTTTGCCCAAGATTTTGTCTTGTTTGCTGGTTTGGCAAACACAAACAAACACGAAAAGTGCTTTTTGTTTCATTCAGGATAGTTCTCAACATTTTTCTGTAAATCAATATAGACACCGTGCAATTTACACTCACAAAAAATATATTTAAATGCATAGATTTCAATTCAAGCAAAACAAATTTTTATGAACCAAAGAAAAAAGTGTAGACAAACAGTCCATCCATGAAGGCATTAACTGCATGTTCATTATTAATCTTTGCCCTTTTTTTGAATGGCTTTGCTTAAAATTGTGAAAGTAAGAACTACAACGCCTTGTATTGTATTCGTCACGCAAAACTAAACCTAACAACGATCCTTTTTGGAGGAAAAAAAGTAAACGTGAAAACATTCTTCTGTTCAAAACACAAAATATTCGTAAAAAATGAGATGATGAGATGAAAAGGTGATGGTAATAGTTATTAATGTTTGAATGAATGAAGGTCTGGCAGTGAGTAGCTTTTAACAATCCTGAGAATCGTTCAAATTCAACTATTTACAAAGAATAAAGAGAGAGTTTCCAACTCACAGCGAATCGTCGTCGTCGTCGCTCGGAACTTCCGGCACGACGCCACTGTCGTCCTCCAAGCTGGCTCCGCCGCCGTGCTTCCCAACCGCAGCGGCTTCCTCCTTCTCGGCTTCGCCCTCCTGCAGCAGCTCGGTCAGCACTTCGACGAGATTGCGCGACTCCTGCAGCATCTGCTTGGACGTGCTGAGTTCCTCCTCGAGCGACGACAGCTTCTCGTACAGGTCCATGTTCTCCGAGAGGGACTCCTCGAGCGCGGCGCGTCGCTTCTCGGCCAGCACCTCCCAGTACTGCTGGCTGGGACCTTCGGCCGAGGTCAGGTCCTCCTCGGTGATGGTCGGCCTCGAGCCGGACGCCTTCTCCGGCGATGTCTGGCTCGACTGGGACTGGACCATCTTTTTGCGCTTCAGCTCGATGGCGGCCTCCGCCGGGTCGACACTGAAAGTAAGAGATTATTGCTACTTCCCAGAACTCACAAACGGAATCAACGACTTACAACAGTGTCTTTTTGGCCAGCTCCTTGTGGGCCATGAAGGCCGGCAGCTTCGAGCCCAACACCGACTTGATGACATTTTCCTTGTTCATGGCGGAACTGTTCTGCACCTCCTTCAGCATCTTGCGCGAGTTTCGTTGGTGCTCCTGAAAGGAAGAAGACAAATTCGCGATGGCCCCCACCGAAAGAGAGACGTTAGAGAACAATGAAAAACAAAACGACCTAACCTAGGAAGCTCCCGTCTCCCCCTCCCAGGAATCTACTCACTACCTCCTGCTCTGCACTGGATTCCACCGGGATGACGATTTTAACACTTTGTGCGGACATTTCGGGGCGATTTTTTTTTTGCAACTTTGGCCGATTATTTTTTTTCTGTTTTTATTTTTGTAATCAGCGTCCCACCGACAGCCGGGAAAATTGCGCCTAAACTGAACTGTCCAACTGGCTGTACTAAATGTCATGGTGGCAGGCGCAGGGCTGGACTCGAGCGCAAGATTGTACTAAACTGGTATAATTTGAAAAAGTCATCGAAAATCAACACGCTAAAATTAGAATGACAACTAAATATCGACTAATAATCTTAAAAATAAAATAAACATTTTTTAAATTTTAAATTATTTGTCAGTGCACCGTGGTGCAATGTCAAGCACGGTTGCCTCTCCCCCCAATTAGGTTTTACGCCGACTCGATTTGGATGTTAGAAAGGGGTGCACTGTTTACATGGACTTAGCACAGTTCGATGCGGTCGTCGATTTTGTTCGGGGAAATTCGTCGACAATCGATGAAGACCATGTAAACAGTGCACACGAGCTGTCAAATGACGTCACGGTGTAAAACCTAATTGGGTCGGGTTCCGTCTCGGTCGGCCTAAGCGGCATTTTTCCAAGCCCTGTTTGAAAAATGTCGCGAGATGTCGCACGGTTTTGACATAAGGCTTTATAGTTAGAAATTTACCAACCAATTCAAAGTATATGTTTACATGGCATCTGGGGTTTGTTTTCATCAGATTTGCTATTTTTTGTAGAAACCGCCCGATCAACCAACATATTTCGCAGGACTGTGACAGCTCGAGCTCGATCATTATTGGTAGACTTGTTCTAATCAGTTTGGTGGAGTTGTTTTTACTATTAAAACATGAAAGCAAGGGTCCTGATTTTCGGTTCAAAGATCTGAAATCACTCACTCATCGCCGAGTGAATCTTTGCCGACTGGAGCTCGCAACCGTTCACGAGCGAACACTACTCTCAGGCTGCCAGTGACTTGCTCAATCGCTTCTCTCAGCGACACAAATACTTCGTGAATTTCTGAATGCCCACTTCGTCCGTCGACCCGAGTCACACACGAATACGTTCAGAGAGAAGAGAATCTAACAACATACCAGCTCGGCGCTCTTTTAGCCTGCACTACCACATTTTGCCGTCAATTTCAGTTTGGCATGATGCAAATTGCTTGTAAATGTGTCTTTGATGTTGTGTTATCAACAAAATTGCAAAACATTTTTGATGACATAGATTTTAAGCAGTTTAATATTGCACACTTTTTGCACCAAATTCTCCACCCTTGCAAATCTAGATTAAATTTTTAAAACAACCTATCCGTCATGGGTTTCCTATGCAGATAGGACCTTTTGAAAATTTATTCTAGAAATCATAACTGCACACCAAATATTTGCACACTTGAAATCCTACCCCTTCTCCCCCCCGCTCGCCTAGAGTGGTGCGAGTCTCTACTGAGCTTTGTTGCTTTCGACCACTTTAGATCAGTTTCAAACTAGGGTGTGTGTCTTAGATAGTTTTTTTCTGCTGTAGTTTGAGGTGTGCACTTTGTTGGAGAGCACGAAGTTGACTTTATAGCTGTCGGCCACCATTGCTGGTACCAACCACTAGTGTCTTCCTTTTTATCTACAAGGACTTCGCCGCCCTGGGCTCCTAAGTGTATGAAAGTATGGCACGGAGCGACGGCGCCGAATACCCATATTTACACAAATAATTTTAGAGCGCCCGCCGCGGGATTCGAACCGGCGCCAAAAATCACTTTCAATTCTTGTTTTGAAAGATTTACATGGATTTTGAAATGTTTAATGAAGAAAAATTAAAGTGTCTCACGACTTGTTACCCATGGGCTAAAATGAGTGGGGAACAATGAGACAGCCCTGGATTCTGGGTATATTCTAAATTTTGGTCAAACCTAATGAAAGGGCCTAATCCCTATGGAACGTCGAAAGAAATTTGTAGAAATATTAGTTTTAGTGCAAATGGCAGCCTACGAGCGAAAAAGTATTTTTTGACCATAATTTACTTTTACATCCCAGAATCAAACATTTATGAATAACTTTTCAAGGGAGCGTCCATAACCAAAGCCACTATTATAGAAGACGTATATCCAGTAGATACACCTTTCCCCCAAATATGAGCCTGATTGGTTGAAACTACGACTTGTGAGAGCCATTTTATCATTGTTCCCCGTGTCTCATTGATGACTACTCTACCCTAATCAAGAAATCTTTCCAAAGAGTCCAAAAGATTGACAACCTGACAAATCTATCAAAAGTTATGAGTACTTTAGTGTTTTTAATACACTTTTTTTAGGCCGGATCTCAGATATTTTGATAAAGTAAGTGAGGCTTTGAAGTGTATTCACTTTATGAATGTGAGGAAGGCATTAATCACCTAAAGGTGGATTAAGTAACTTTTTTTTGAAGGACCACTAAACCAAATTATCAGTTTTTGCTTTTTGTTTTTTTTTTGAAACCGCCTTGAGTCAGGGGTGTTAAAAAACACCCAAAAAGCAAAAACTGGCAATTTGGTTTCCCGCATAGTCATGAACTATATAACTACTTTATGACAAATAGTTACTCAACTATTTATCAAATGGTCTCTACTATTCATTAAATTGTAACCCAACTATATATGTACGATATATCAAACCATTAATTCCATTCCCAAAATAGTTTTCCCGGATAAACGAAAACTATATCGATTCTGGTGAGGAACTTAAAAAAACCTTATGAGATAAGGTCACCATTTGTAATAATGTTATTTGGCGGACCTTGATGACTATTTGTCAAATGGTCACCATAAGTAATAGAGTTATTTTAATGTTTGTAATGGTCAACAATTTTCTTGATAACTTTAAAAAACTATTTGCAGATGTTTTCTCAAATGGTTACCCTAAATCATAAGGTAATTTTAAAATTCAAATGGTTCAACTGGCGGACCTGGATGATTATTTGTCAAATAGTTACCATTATAATTAGGGTTTTTAAAAAGTTTGTGATGGTGATTTTTTTCTGAATGACTTTGAAAAACTTTTTGAGGATGTTTACTGAAATAGTTATTCTAAACCAAAAGGTTATTTTAAAGTTCAAATGGTTAACTTCAATACGCGATATTATATATCTGTTCGAAATATTGTAATGATTTTCTAATATGTTTCACCCAATTCAACCAGGTTTTATTATTATGTTGAATAAAAATTGTGCCTCGGAGCGTAATCCCCATTTCGGCGCCCATCATGCAAAAATAAAAATAAAGTGATCTTAACAATACGAGGTGCACTTTCTTGGAAAATATTTCCAATCATTTGAAGAATCTCGAATTTGAATTTTGGTAGTCACCTAGCCACGTTGTTTATGCACGAGCCCTATCCGAACTATCCACAAGATTTTCCACAAGTGGCACCCAATCACAAAATCAAAAACCTGAATTATTTCGGATGGGGACCGTAAACGTTTTTGATGGGCTGAAAAAAAAGATTACCTCGGCATCGGCCAGGAGAGAGCAAGCACCACGTTGATACCACCATTTAGCAATAAGGCTTTCTAGGCCCAGTGAAAAAAATATAATTTAACTCAAAAATGACGAACTCCTCGTCACAGTGTCCTGATGCAAACAATGATCGAGCTGTAGCTGTCACAGCCCTGCGAAGTATGTTGGCTGACATATCGGGCAGTCAATCAAAAAAACCAGCTAGAAGTCGCCTGACAAAAAACTTTTGCTAGAAAGAGATAGGAAACCTGATGCAAACAAACGTCCAGCTGTCATGTAAACATACTTTGAATGTGTTGGTAAATTTCTGACTAGAAAGCCTTATGCGTGGTGGAAGTAAAACCAGGCAAATTCTTTGTCCCTGCAAATCTTTTTGATCCAGGTGGAGCACCCATTCGGCCAGTTTCCCCACAAATGGAAGCAACCCGTTTGCCGTGCTTTAAAACGCAGGCGATTCCCGAAAGCGGCCCAATGTTTGGATCTACCATGATGCAAAAATGGTACAATCAAAGCAATAGCCCAACTAAACCATTAAGAATCCGCTATTCCCATCCAGCCAACTAAAATCGAACCAGCATCGAAAGCCACACCAGGCAAACGATCCGCCGCTCTGTTCTTCAATTCTCCAAATACAAAATACAAACCCAATACGAAGCCTAGTTTCCGAGCAGAAATAATTTCTAATAATTATTATTCACTAAAAGTTTTGTTTATTTAAACAGGACTTGCGACGACAGATTTGGAGCCTAACATTTCAAAAGGGCACATAACTTTTGTAAACAATAGTGTATCCCTTTCACTCAAATGACAGTTTACATAAGGTGTGAAAGGGACACACTCTTGCCTAAAAAAGTTATGTGCCCTAATGAAATGGCAAGCACGATTTGTTGTTGTTGTTTGTTTTGGTTGCGCCGCTTTCTCACAGATGAATCGGCGTGAGCCCAGTCACGAAATATCTAGCACAGCTGGTTGCCAGAATCCTGCAAAAATAGTAGAACATTTCTGCTAGAATGCTGTTAGAATATCCACCTCTGTGAGAACTCTTCCAGAATCCTGCTAGAACGCCGTGACTGGGAGGGCGTTTGCGAAGAAGGAGAGAAATGTCATGGGCGATACACGCAAAATGTGAGTTGATCATTTTGAGGAATTGCCGGAGATTACCACAGTTTTTGACAAAGGACTTTGTCTTAAAGCTCTATCTGCGGTGTCAATGCAAAATTTTTCGAAAATGTAGCGTTACCGTCGCAAGCCCTCGGCGTGACATTCTGTTTCTGTTGCGTAGATGCCGTGAAAACTATTTAAGCTAAAAGTTAGCCTCTGGAGGATTTAGTGTCCATCAGACTTTCATCAAAGACGGACCTTACGTTGGGAATTTTATTACTCACACACACACACGCAGGTGGTGCACGAACTTGAGAGGAGGTCCAAGAAGTTATTGACGGTAGCCAGAACGGTCCCCGGAATACTGAAATGATCGGGAACAAATTGGTAGGATATCGGCCACACCCGGAGAGGCCAGTGCCCTGTGGGAAGGTTCTACCGGGAGGACATTTACGGAACCATACAAATTTGGGCAATATGGGTATCAAAATTCATGGTGTTTGATACTGGTAATGAAAATGACCATTTTGGCAGGATTGGCCACACCCGGAGTGGCCATTGCCCTGAGGGAAGGTTCTACCGGGAGGATATTTACGGAACCATACGACTTGGGGCAATATGCGTATCAAAATTCATGGTTTTTGATACTGGTGATGAAAATGGCCATTTTGGCAGGATTGGCCACAACCGGAGTGGCCATTGCCCTGAGGGAAGGTTCTACCGGGAGGACATTTACGGAACCATACGTCTTGGGGCAATATGCGTATCAAAATTCATGGTTTTTGATACTGGTAATGAAAATGGCCATTTTGGCAGGATTGACCACACCCGGAGTGGCCATTGCCCTGAGGGAAGGTTCTACCGGGAGGACATTTACGGAACCATACGTCTTGGGGCAATATGCGTATCAAAATTCATGGTTTTTGATACTGGTAATGAAAATGGCCATTTTGGCAGGATTGGCCACACCCGGAGTGGCCATTGCCCTGAGGGAAGGTTCTACCGGGAGGATATTTACGGAACCATACGTCTTGGGGCAATATGCGTATCAAAATTCATGGTTTTTGATACTGGTGATGAAAATGGCCATTTTGGCAGGATTGGCCACAACCGGAGTGGTCATTGCCCTGAGGGAAGGTTCTACCGGGAGGACATTTACGGAACCATACGTCTTGGGGCAATATGCGTATCAAAATTCATGGTTTTTGATACTGGTGATGAAAATGGCCATTTTGGCAGAATTGGCCACACCCGGAGTGGCCAGTGCCCTGAGGGAAGGTTCTACCGGGAGGACATTTACGGAACCATACGACTTGGGGCAATATGCGTATCAAAATTCATGGTTTTTGATACTGGTGATGAAAATGGCCATTTTGGCAGGATTGGCCACACCCGGAGTGGCCATTGCCCTGAGGGAAGGTTCTACCGGGAGGACATTTACGGAACCATACGTCTTGGGGCAATATGCGTATCAAAATTCATGGTTTTTGATACTGGTGATGAAAATGGCCATTTTGGCAGGATTGGCCACACCCGGAGTGGCCATTGCCCTGAGGGAAGGTTCTACCGGGAGGACATTTACGGAACCATACGTCTTGGGGCAATATGCGTATCAAAATTCATGGTTTTTGATACTGGTGATGAAAATGGCCATTTTGGCAGAATTGGCCACACCCGGAGTGGCCAGTGCCCTGAGGGAAGGTTCTACCGGGAGGACATTTACGGAACCATACGACTTGGGGCAATATGCGTATCAAAATTCATGGTTTTGATACTGGTGATGAAAATGGCCATTTTGGCAGGATTGGCCACACCCGGAGTGGCCATTGCCCTGAGGGAAGGTTCTACCGGGAGGACATTTACGGAACCATACGTCTTGGGGCAATATGCGTATCAAAATTCATGGTTTTTGATACTGGTGATGAAAATGGCCATTTTGGCAGGATTGGCCACACCCGGAGTGGCCATTGCCCTGAGGGAAGGTTCTACCGGGAGGACATTTACGGAACCATACGTCTTGGGGCAATATGCGTATCAAAATTCATGGTTTTTGATACTGGTGATGAAAATGGCCATTTTGGCAGAATTGGCCACACCCGGAGTGGCCAGTGCCCTGAGGGAAGGTTCTACCGGGAGGACATTTACGGAACCATACGACTTGGGGCAATATGCGTATCAAAATTCATGGTTTTTGATACTGGTGATGAAAATGGCCATTTTGGCAGAATTGGCCACACACGGAGTGCCCATTGCCCTGAGGGAAGGTTCTACCGGGAGGACATTTGCGGAACCATACAAATTTGGCCAATATGGGTATCAAAATTCATGGTTTTTGATACTGGTAATGAAAATGGCCATTTTGGCAGAATTGGCCACACCCGGAGTGGCCAGTGCCCTGAGGGAAGGTTCTACCGGGAGGACATTTACGGAACCATACGACTTGGGGCAATATGCGTATCAAAATTCATGGTTTTTGATACTGGTGATGAAAATGGCCATTTTGGCAGGATTGGCCACACCCGGAGTGGCCATTGCCCTGAGGGAAGGTTCTACCGGGAGGACATTTACGGAACCATACGTCTTGGGGCAATATGCGTATCAAAATTCATGGTTTTTGATACTGGTGATGAAAATGGCCATTTTGGCAGGATTGGCCACACCCGGAGTGGCCATTGCCCTGAGGGAAGGTTCTACCGGGAGGACATTTACGGAACCATACGTCTTGGGGCAATATGCGTATCAAAATTCATGGTTTTTGATACTGGTGATGAAAATGGCCATTTTGGCAGGATTGGCCACACCCGGAGTGGCCAGTGCCCTGAGGGAAGGTTCTACCGGGAGGACATTTACGGAACCATACGTCTTGGGGCAATATGCGTATCAAAATTCATGGTTTTTGATACTGGTGATGAAAATGGCCATTTTGGCAGAATTGGCCACACCCGGAGTGGCCAGTGCCCTGAGGGAAGGTTCTACCGGGAGGACATTTACGGAACCATACAAATTTGGCCAATATGGGTATCAAAATTCATGGTTTTTGATACTGGTAATGAAAATGGCCATTTTGGCAGGATTGGCCACACCCGGAGTGGCCATTGCCCTGAGGGAAGGTTCTACCGGGAGGAAATTTACGGAACCATACGACTTGGGGCAATATGCGTATCAAAATTCATGGTTTTTGATACTGGTGATAAAAATGGCCATTTTGGCAGGATTGGCCACACCCGGAGTGGCCATTGCCCTGAGGGAAGGTTCTACCGGGAGGACATTTACGGAACCATACGTCTTGGGGCAATATGCGTATCAAAATTCATGGTTTTTGATACTGGTGATGAAAATGGCCATTTTGGCAGGATTGGCCACACCCGGAGTGGCTATTGCCCTGAGGGAAGGTTCTACCGGGAGGACATTTACGGAACCATACAAATTTGGGCAATATGGGTATCAAAATTCATGGTTTTGACAAAAAACTTTGTCCTAAGGGCACTGTCTACGGGTGTCAATCCAAAATTTCGCGACGCGAGAGTGTAACGATTTGTGTAATTGTTTAAACGCTTATAGCTTCCACCCAATTCAAGCAATCTGCATGCTTTATCCACCAAACGAAAGGGGAAGTCTTAAATTGCAAGTAGACTATTTCACAAAGTTGATAAAACTTTGTTAAAGTATTCAAAAGTTAAGATGAAAATAAAAAATGAATGCAGGAAAAATACCGGCTGCTGATTGGCTGAGAGCACTTAGCAAATTTTGCCTCCTCTCCTGTTTTCGTGGAACTGTCACGCGAGAATGTTGCACCACTGTTGCCACATTTCATGCGAACTATTTAAGCTAACAGATAGCCTCAGAAAAATTCAGTGCCTTACGAGGTTTCGACAAAAGCGGATCCACGGTGGTAATTTTATTGCTCACACACACACACACGCACACATTGAAAGACACAGTTTGTGCACTAAATTGGGAGGAATTCTGTTCTTATGAAGATTGTAAGGACGGTCACCGGACCAGAATGATTTGGGGCAATGGGCTTGGGACCACATTTATAGGATATTGGCCACACCCGGAGTGGCCAGTGCCCTCGGGAAGGTTCTACCGTGGGGACATTAATCGAACCATACGACTTGGGGCAATATGGGTATCAAAATTCATGGTTTTTTAAACTGGTAATGAAAATGGCCATTTTGACCGGATTGGCCACACCCGGAGTGGCCAGTGCCCTCGGGAAGGTTCTACCGTGGGGACATCAATCGTACCATACGACTTGGGGCAATATGGGTATCAAAATTCATGATTTTTGAAACTGGTAATGAAAATGGCCATTTTGACCGGATAGGCCACACCCGGAGTGGCAATTGCCCTCGGGAAGGTTCTACCGGGGGGACATTAATCGAACTATTCGACTTGGGGCAATATGGGTACCCAAATTCATGGTTTTTGATACTGGACATGAAAATTACCATTTTGATTGGACATTTTCCGAACCATACTTGTTTTGGCAATTTATTTCCACAGAGGTGCCAAAGATTGAAAACATTTTATTGGAATAAATTATTTAGGATTAAATACATAGGCAATGTTTTAAAAATATAAAATAAAATAGAATATTTTTTAGGAGTTTTGTTCAAAGTTATTTGTCATATTGGTCATGTAGAACATAACCACCTGCACCTTTTTTTTTTTGAGAGGTGTACACTGCAACTGAAAATCGCACATTGCTAATGCGTTTCGCACTTTTTCATACGATTTTTTCAGTTCAACTACGTTTACCAAAAAAATGTAATCGCAGTTGAACTGAATAATTAATACACGGTCAGCTGGAGGTACTCAAAATCAAGTTCAAATCCAAAACGACACTGTCAACTTGGTGTTGCATTTGGTGCAACCGTGCATGGAGGAAGAATGTTTGTTTTGATTTGTTATCTTCCCTGTGCCGTCAAAGTTTTTTTCCGATAGGATTTTTTTCGTTGAGCACGCGGCGGCCGCAGCAGCAGCATCGGCTGGCAGCAACAAAACTGATGGGCATGACGTCGGCCATCAGTTTGGCGGAACCGAAGACGGAGGACCACACCAAGACGGCGGAGCTGTAGAAGGCTCTCGAGCCGTACAACGTGTTTGAGGACGAGTCCGTGTGCGTGGCGCCGCGCAACTTCGAACGGCAGGACTACTTTGGGTCGTTCTTCGAGCTGCTGAAAAAACAGCCCGAGGTGACAGTACCGCGCCGTCGAGGAGGCGCTTGTGCCGGTCGTCAAGATGAAGTTTGACGGCATCAAGATTGATTTGCTGTTTGCGCGGTTGGCGCTGAAGGAGATTCCGGACAACTTTGACCTGCGCGACGATATGCTGCTGAAGAATCTGGACCCCAGGTTGGTGCGCAGTCTGAACGGGTGCCGCGTCACCGTCGAGATCCTGCGGCTGGTGCCCAACATTGACAACTTTCGGCTGGCGCTGCGTTCGATCAAGCTGTGGGCGAAGAGTGAGTTGAGCTTTGGTTGGTATCTTTTGGGGTTTTTGTTAATATTGGGGTTTTCTTCTTTTCACTGTTTATTTTTTCTGTTTTCAGAGCATGGAATCTACTCCAACTCTTTGGGTTACTTTGGAGGTGTGTCGTGGGCTATGCTGGTGGCCAGGACGTGTCAGCTCCCGAATGTCGTCGCGGCCACGCAAGTACACAAGTTCTTTCTGGTGTTTTCGCGCTGGAAGTGGCCCCAGCCGGTGTTCCTGAAGCGGCCGGACACCGTGAATCTGGGCTTTCAAGTTCCGCGGGTGAACGTGCAGGGTCGGTTCATCACGCCGGCATATCCGCAGCAAAACTCGACGCGGAAGGTCATGCTGAACGAGTTCAACCGCGGCATGCAGATCACGGACGAAATCATGCTCGGCAAGGCCGGCAGGGACAAGCTGTTTGAGGCGCCGAGCTTCTTCTTCAAGTATCGCTACTTTATCATACTGCTGGTGACCTCGAACAACACCGACGACCTCCTCGAGTGGTGCGGACTGGTCGAGTCCAAGATCTGCTACCTAATCCAGAACCTGGAGCGAATCCTGCACATCAACCTGGCCCACGTCAACCCGAAGTGCTTCGAGCAGCAGGAGTAAAACCAAAAGGACGACGGCGGCGAGGGCGCAGACAACACTCTGCTCGCTCTGGTTTATGGGGTCAGAGCGGCCAGAGAACCTGACCGAAAGCATCCAAAACTTTACCGATGCCGTGCACAAACATGCGGTGCGTTGAGCGATTCTACAGCCAAAAAAACGCGTCTCTCACCGAGCTGTTTTCTTTCAGGTGCACATCAAGGTCCTCGAGACGACACGCGACGGCATGAAGACCGATGCGCGGCACGTCCGGCGGAAGCAGCTCAACCAGTACCTCGACCCGAACCTGCTCAAGCGGGAGCGCAAAAACCAGCAACTCCTTCGCCGTCGCAAATGCGCAAACGACCTGCTCAGAAGAAACTAGAAACTAGAGCGAAATTCGAGGGGTTTTGATTCGCGGTGTTTCGGTGAGTGATCGTATCACTATGGCAGCGTTTGGTTTTTTGGCCGCCGTGGAGCTAGCAGTTTTGCTCCACAATGTTAACACATTATGGCCAGAACAAAACAGTGTTTCTAGACTGGTTGGACAAAATTACTGGTGTCGTGGCACCTGTGCCGATGTCGATTTCGACTCTCCGCTAGGTCAGCGACGAATGTCTCGAGTGTGACGAATGGAAGTTATTAAATTCGTTTGGACCGCTCTCTACCATCGCACGTCGATCTTCACAGTGTCAGGTCAGTTAGATTGACCAGCGGAATCACGGTTCCGTTCTCTAGCATCAACGGAATCGGTGATGTGGAGGTGTAGTGTGATATTTTAAACAAATAGGGCGTTTTGTTCCGGCGAAATTAAGTTTCAGATCCTCTGCGAAAGTTATTCCTTGTTTCGCATAATCTACACCAACCATCAAAGGAAACACAGTCTTCAAAAAAGTTAGGGCTTTCCTTCTTTTGAATGCAGAATCTCTTTTTGCATTAAATTTCTAAATCAATTTATCAATAATTTATATTCAACGCAAAATAATATTTGCCTTGCGCGTTCTCTCTTTTCTCTTCTCTCACTACGCTTCATTACCTGCTCTCGCGCAGGCAAGCGCTTAGCGCAGGCAAAAACAGTCTGAAGTGAAACGTTTATGCGGCTGGTCGTTGTTTACGTTTTGTGCGCAGGTATAATTTTCAAACAAATCATTTGATTTACCAGATATTTAATTTACATTTTTGTTGATGATCATTTCAGCGCCGTGGAGAACTTGATGAAAACGGAACAGCTGGTGCTGGAGAACTCGATCGGTGATCAACAGAGATTTTGCCGGCAGCCGGCCGACAATATTGTTCCGCCGATGATGCGACGAAGCGAACAAACGATTGGCATCAATCAATTTGAATAATCAGATAAGTACATATGATATTTGAATATTATATTCAACTTGATACTTTGTGATTTTTTTTCTTCTTACTTTTTCAGGTTTAGACGATTTTGGCAATATGATCAACTAAACAGAATCAACATTCAACTAGAATTTAAGCCGCTAAAGTTCAAATACTATTGCTGTGAACCATCCGTCAAAAAGTGAACAATTCTGTAAAAAATAGGTAGGTAAAAATGTATGAAAAACTTTTAAAAACTATTTCAAAACTATTTCTCAAAAAGTGTAAATTTGTGTGATAAACTTTAATTTACCATTTGAAAACTATTTCTGAAATAGTGAAACTGGGAAAAAATGTAGGATAAACCTTAAATAACCATATGAAAACTTTTTCCAAAATAGTAGCGCTTGGAAAAAATAGCAAGAAAAACCCTAAAAAACCATTTACGAACCATTTCTAAAATAGTAGCAGCAAGGTTAAAAATTGTGCGAACAACCTTAAAATACCATTTAAAAACCTTTTCTGAAATAGTAAAAACCGGAAGAAAAACGTCGCTTTTACGCGAAAATTAACTTTATTTTAACCATTACACAAATGGTAATTTGACGAAACGTTGTTCGGGGATTTTTAAGGTTACCGTTGCTAACCACCCTCAATTCAGATGGTCGAACTTTATGATAAATGGTAGGGTACCATTTCCGATATGGTATTTTTAAGGTTTTCCTACCATTTTTTAAATAGTGGTTACGATCTCTGAAATGGTGAGTAAACCATTTAACAAAAAGTTTTTTTAAGGTTCTCGTTTATGCGGGTTGGTCGATTTTACTATATGAGAAATTAGTTGTTAGGCAGAAAACTATATGAGGTTTTCATACATATGTAAATATTTTTATAAACTTGGATTTTACGTCAAATAGTCATTGCCCAAAAAATTGACTATTCCCTATATAGTTTCTGAAAAACTACTTTACCGACACTACTTTGCCGACACTTTAAAAAAGACCGCAAAAATGAACCCTACAATTGTTGTGATAACTACTTCGGATATAATCAAATTTGATTTTTAAGTTCTATCGATAGTTGGTGAATGTTTACCGCCATTATATGTGATGTTATTTACGTTGCTGCCGAACTGCTGCCGCCTTATCCGATTGATCTATATCTGTTGGTGGTTTTTCAGTGGTTTTGGTGACATGTTGTGTTAGAAGGGAGCAAGCTCGGGGGCAAGTATTTTTCGATAAGTCCAAGTAGTCCAAACAATTGACTCATTTTATAGTGAACAGTAATAGTCCACCATGTAGTACACATATTTTTGGTGTATGGTAAGAACAGCATGCCTACTTTTTCTGGAATAGTGAAAGTCAATTTCATGAGCCCTCGTAACATTTTTCTTCTTTTGGGGAGTTTTCTGATAATCTGAGGAGAAGCCCGCATAAAAATGTATGATGATTTGCACTGTTAAAACCATCCAATTACAATACATATTACAATATTTATGGTAAGTTTATTGTTGACTTTTTCGAACTTTACTGGAATGGCGATGAAGCTACTATACAATTCATGGTTACAGCTAATTGTAAGGTTTTGTTATTGGAAATGTTATAAATGGAAACAATAAAACTATCGTAAAATGCATGAATATAGCAAATCTTATGGTTTTTGTATTGGAAATCTCATAATGCATTTTTTCCAATTTTTTTGTTACATTACGTTCATTGTAATGTTATAGTTGCGTAGTGTGAACTTTTTTGAACGATTTTTTTAAAATAATTTGAATCATGTAATAAAAGTATTAAAAACGAGTTATATTTTAAAAACAAAACATCACAAACGATTTTGTGAAAAGCTCAAATCAAATCAAACAATTTTAAAAACTTAAGCATTAAAACATTAATTATTTTACTGTTCCCTCACAAAAAAAAATATTAAAATATTAATTTATTAATATATTGATATATTAATATATTAAAATATTCAAATAATAAAATATTGAATTATTAAAATATTAATTTATTAATATATTGATATATTAATCTATAATTTATTAATATATTAAAATATTAAAATATTAATACATTTAAACATTTAAACATTTAAACATTTCAACATTTAAACATTTAAACATTTAAACATTTTAACATTTTAACATTTTAACATTTTAACATTTTAACATTTTAACATTTTAACATTTTAATATTTTAACATTTTAACATTTTAACATTTTAACATTTTAACATTTTAACATTTTAACATTTTAACATTTTAACATTTGAACATTTTAACATTTCAACATTTTAACATTTTAACATTTTAACATTTTAACATTTTAACTTTTTAACATTTTAACATTTTAACATTTTAACATTTTAACATTTTAACATTTTAACATTTTAACATTTTAACATTTTAACATTTTAACATTTTAACATTTTAACATTTTAACATTTTAACATTTTAACATTTTAACATTTTAACATTTTAACATTTTAACATTTTAACATTTTAACATTTTAACATTTTAACATTTTAACATTTTAACATTTTAACATTTTAACATTTTAACATTTTAACATTTAACATTTTAACATTTTAACATTTTAACATTTTAACATTTTAACATTTTAACATTTTAACATTTTAACATTTTAACATTTTAACATTTTAACATTTTAACATTTTAACATTTTAACATTTTAACATTTTAACATTTTAACATTTTAACATTTTAACATTTTAACATTTTAACATTTTAACATTTTAACATTTTAACATTTTAACATTTTAACATTTTAACATTTTAAAATTTTTAACAATTTAACATTTTAACATTTTAACATTTTAACATTTTAACATTTTAACATTTTAACATTTTAACATTTTAACATTTTCACATTTTAACATTTTAACATTTTAACATTTTAACATTTTAACATTTTAAAATTTTAAAATTTTAACATTTTAACATTTTAACATTTTAACATTTTAACATTTTAACATTTTAACATTTTAACATTTTAACATTTTAACATTTTAACATTTTAACATTTGAACATTTTAACATTTGAACATTTTAACATTTTAACATTTTAACATTTTAATATTTTAACATTTTAACATTTTAATATTTTAACATTTTTACTCAAAAAAAGAAAAGGCATAAAATAATAAGGATCCCAAAACGAACACACCATGACACCTGACGTCGTCGCCTGAACCGTACGACGCTCCCAAACGAACGCACCATGGTTGAGCGGGTTGAGCAAGCTGTCAAATTTTTTCACTCGCGATGCGTGTTCGATCCTGTTTTGTTTGGCCGCAGTTTCAAAAGTTTTAATCGAAATGAAATCGCGTGTGCTTGTGAAAAACCAAACTCCCGGCGTCAAATCTGCCGGGTGACTGATCCGGGAGGGAGAAGAAGATTAGTGTCAGCAACTTTTGGTGAGTATTTGGACCGGTGAAGAACATTAATGCGTCCGCAATTTGGGGCAGATTCCGTCGCCATCGTCGTCGTTTGAAGTAGGTACGTGTGTTTTGGTACTTCTTCCGGACCGGTTTGGAAGAAGTTACCAGATGCGTCCGGGATTTGTGCCAGATTCTGTTGTCGTCGTCCTTCCGGACCGGTTTGGATAAAAGTTGCCAGATACGTCCAGGATGTGTGCCAGATTCCGTCGTCGGTCATGTGTGGGTGCGTGTGTTTTTGAACTTCTTCCGGTTCCAAAGAAGTTGGCAATCGCGTCCAAGATTTGTGCATCGTCATCGCCGACGTTTGTAGTGTTTGTGTGTGGTTATGTTTTGGAATTTCTTCCGAAACGGTTTGAAAGAAGTTGCCAGTCGCGTCCGATTGTTTATGCCGCTCACACGTTCCGTCGTCGTCGTTTGAAGTGTATCCAGCCCCATTTTTATAGCCCTCTTAGGAAATACCTTTTTTTTCTATTTTACAGGATCCTCAATCGTCAACGAATCAGAAGAGCTCCGGGATGTAAATATCAGGCGTTTCATGAAATTTGGAGATGGCGGAACCCCTCCTGCAGCAGCAGCAGATGTTTGTCATGGTCTGATGCATTAAGTGATTTGTTTAAATTTTCAAGATTCTTTCCGCAAACGTCAAACCATAAAAATTATTGCCGGATCTTTTCTGGAAGAGATTCGGCACCAGTTTGTACTGATTTGACGTTTGCTGAGGGTGTCGAAAAGTTTGACTAAGTCAACTGCTTGCAAAAAAACAATGGTCTGCTTGGGTAACTTTCTTAAGTTTATTTTGTTATTTTTTTTCTTTTACAGGAGGCATTTGCAACGGTGCGGAGCTATTTGATTACGGGACACGGAAGCTTGATCAACGAAATGAAGAATTCAAAAGTTAAGATATCTTAGATTTTGAAATTTAGCAATTTAAACATTTGAAAATTATACATTTAAATATTTTTTTTCAAAACTTGAAAAAAGAAAATTTAAAAATTTAAAGCAAATTGAAATTCTACAATTTCAAAACTCCCAAATCCTGAAAATATAAAATTAAAAAACGACGGTATAAAAAATTAAATTAGAAACTGTGGGTTCAAAAATTCAAATACAGTCTGCATTTGATTTGATAATTTGAGAAATTTAAAATAAAGGGCTTAAATAAATTTTAAATTTAATAACCAAAGTTTTTGTTTAAATATCTTGAATAAAAGCATTTAAGAATCTCAGAATAAAATCTGAGAATTTTGATCTGGGGGGGTGAATAGAGCGGTTCAAAAGCGGAACCGTTTTGAACTGCAAAGCGGAGCCATTTTACTGTTCGCCAGAAGCAGCAAGTATTGTAATCATTCATTAGGGAAATTATTGTAAAAACCAAATATGGTTTGTTGATTTTCTTTTTCTTTTGATATAGCGAACCTTTTGTAATTATTCTCCGAATCACCATAACCATTACCAGTAAAGTCGTCGTAGAGCCATTCTTTCTCCAATGAACCCACTTCCTACTGGCTATTTCTCCCTTTTCAGTGCTCATCCGGAGGTCGTCTCCAACAATTGATTCCGCCCGAATTGTGGGCACGATTCGCTTTTTCTAGTACAAAACGTTATTTATTAAGACTTGTACTTTGTCTCAAAATGGGCACTGTACTTCTTAGAGCTCTTGCTTACATTTTGTTCCAAACCGACTTCGCAAAACTTCACCCACTTCTGACGCAGTTATTTGTCTTCCGAAAACTTGGAAAAAAATGCGCACAGAAGATTTCAAAACAAATTATTCAAGTGCAAAGAAAAAGTCACGCTTGTGCTCATTCGAAAATCACGTTACGCATTCTCTCGTCTCATCCCCCAGATTTTGATTATTTAAATTAAGATTTTTCTTAACTTAATTGTCTTCTCATTTATTAATACCAGCAAATCAATCCGGAGTCTCCAGTCGACAAAAGGTACCGGCGGACAGACTGAACACACCACGGCATCACCCACCCGAGGGGGAACAGGAACCGGTCTCGATCGAGGGTTTCAAACGGAATCGAAAGCGAAAGAAAACGTCGTGGAAGGATTCCTTTTGGCGATTTGCAAAAAGCTGAAGAAGGCGTTAACAATTCATGAACAAATAAACAAAGTGGTTCAATGTTGAATATAAATAACATACTATGAATAACAATAAAACTACTGTAAAATTTACTTTATTTACTATTTATTTTAATGTCCGAAAATAGTTTTCACAGTAGTATTTAGTGGGGAATAAACCATAAAGAATTATAATTTTACTGTGTAATTCATTGTAATGCTTATTAGTTTTATTGTCCGCATATAGTTTTTACCGCATCATTTACTAGATAAAAAACCATGAAGAACTGTAAATTGACTGTGCAATGCATTGTAATGCTTGCTGTTTTTATTATTAATGTATGATGATTTCTATAGTCAGGACGAGTTTTTGGATGAAAAATGCAACATTAGATTAACAGTAAAATGCGTCGTATTTGGTAAAAAAATGTATGGAAAAATTTCGAAATTTTTATGGTACCGGTGCATAACAACCCCCCTTTTTTATGGTAAAATCCCAAAATACGACGCAAATTATCTTAAAAAACGATGCTGTCTACTGTTAAAACACTGTCAAAATGACAATATATTTTATCGTTTTGTAACGTTAAAATTTACTGTAAGTTCATCAGAAATCTTTATGCGGGAGTGGGGGTGTTGAAGGTTCTCTATCATCCAGAGGAATCGACTGTGATCAATTTACTTGATAAAAGTTGAAATTTTTGTACCAATCGTTTAACATATAGTTGGATTATATAACAAACTGTAATTGTACTCCATACTGTTGAAATATTGTTTGAACTATTTGGACTTATAGACATTTTTAATTCAAAATAGTATGGTGTATAGTAATTTTACTTCATGTAAGTTGACAAATTATTTGGATTATAAAAACTTATCGAAAAAAATGTGGCCGCCATCAATTGTGTTCTACTATAGCATTTATAGTAGGTTTTTAGTTCTTACAGGTTCTGACTATAAAAATCTAAAATCTGTGGAATTTTGCTATATTGTTCTCAATAAAGTTGATAAATTGTTTGAACTATTTGGACTTGTACATTTTTTCGTTGAGTCACGTTGTCTAAACAATCCGAACTGTTTAGTGTAAGGTTATTGTACCCCAAATAGTTCAAAAATAGTTAGAATCATTAGATTTACTTCAATAAAAACGTCATCATTTGACGATCAGTTTCGTTCCCGCATAAAGATTTCTGATGAACTTACAGTAAATTTTAACGTTACAAAACGATAAAATATATTGTCATTTTGACAGTGTTTTAACAGTAGATAGCATCGTTTTTTAAGATAATTTGCGTCGTATTTTGGGACTTTACCATAAAAAAGGGGGGTTGTTATGCACCGGTACCATAAAAATTTCGAAATTTTTCCATACATTTTTTTTCCAAATACGACGCATTTTACTGTTAATCTAATGTTGCATTTTTCATTCAAAAACTTGCCCTGACTATAGAAAACATCATACATTTACAACAAATACAGTAACCTTTACAATGGATTTCACAGTAAATGTATAGTTCTTCAAGATTTTTTCCCTGCTAAATAGTACTGTTTAAACTATATTCGTACATTGAAATAAATAATAACTACAGCAGGTTTTATTGTACTTTTATTTTATTTATGGTATGTTTTACGGTATTTTCCTTAAATTAACAGTATGTTTTATTTTATTTTAGTTTCATTTACACTGTTTTTTTTTAAATTGAACTTCAAAAATGAAACAATTTATTAGAAACAAACCAAGCTTTTCTTATTACTCATCACTCACAACTCCCGTCAGGATTTTCGTCACCGCCGTCCGTCCAGCATCTCGCCATTCAGGAAGGGTTTCCTTTAATCACCGCCGCGGTCGAGTTGAAACTGTCGTTGGGCTCCCTCCGACGTTTTCTTTCGTAATTCCGCTTCAAGCTGTCGGCCAAAAGCTCCGTTTTGTCGAGACTGCAAATGTAAAAAAACACAATTAGAATCAATTTACACAGCCTGCATCCCACAACTTACGTCCACTTCTTCATCTTCAAATGTCCTGCTGCTTCAGGAATTAACGTTGCCACCAAGAAAGGAACCATGATGGCAAACTGGAATGTCCGCATTTCACGTCTACGAGCATCCGCGTTGGAAGTAGTAGACTCTGTAATCGAAAAAAAAACAATACGTTAAAAATAGGTAACCTAAAAGAAAACACATCGGCCTGCCCAAGCAAGCCACGGAAAATGTCTACTGCTACAAATGAGAAAAGCTCGGAACTTAACCTCAAAGGTAAATTGTTGCACACCCTGGACTAACGAAGCAACCCATTCAAGCAATCGAAGCAACCATCAATCATTCAAGCATTCATTCACGATTCTACTTCTGACACTCGAACAAGATAGAATCAAATAAATTTAGCTCTCACGAAATACAACATAAATAAACCAAATGAACTTTTTTGACAGGTGTCAGTGCCGGGACTCAAAATTTTGTTCCGGTTGTTCCGTTTCGCATGGACACAAACACGGTTAGGAGCACGACAAGGACACGGCCACGGGAATGGCCAGGAACAGGCACCTACACGGCCAGGGACACGAAAACGGCCAGAAGCACAGACACGAACACGGTCAGGAGTTCGGACAAGGACACAGCCTAGAGCACGGCCACGGGAACGACAAGGAACAGGCAACTACGTGGTCAATTGCGCGTACACGAACACGGACAGATGCACACTTATCCGAAAAAAACTCAGGTTTTGACGTTTCGCGCAATCGGAAGCAAATTCAAATTCAAAAAAGAAATGTTAAGTCGTGAAAACGACACCTATCAAACCACTGAGTTCTTTGAGCTCATTTGCTACGTCACAGTTTTCTTGCCTACTGCGGAGTGGGATTCCGCCCCGTGGCTCTATCCTTTTCCAATAGAATAAAATGTCAAATACTCACACGAAGATGTTCGAACTCCTCGTAGCTTTTCCAGATCGAGCACTTGGCATCTTGGAGGCCTCCATTCGGAATGGATTATTGACGGTGGCCGGAAATGTCCGCAGTATGCGCCGGGTCTGCGTTTCCACTGCGGGTTTTGTCCCGTAACCGAACAGCTCCACACGCCCACTGAAAAAGACACAAATAATACAAAAGAATAGCTTGACAATTTTTCGAAGCAGGCCATGGCAACAACCTGCTGTTGCTTCAGGGGGATTCCGCCCTCTCCAAAATTAATAAAACTCCAAAAACTTACCCAAATGTGAGAAAAATCCGCCATCCCGGAGATGTTCCGGTTCGTTCACCCGGCGGATTTGATGACGGAGGTTATTTTTCATAAGCACACGCGAGTAAAACTTGATTTCGATTCGAAACTGCAGCCAACACGCCCAACACGAAACATGAATGAACACGCGCGAGAGAAAAAGTTTGACAGCTCGCAGCTCGCTCAATCATGGTGCGTTCGTTTCAAGAGCGTCGGCTGCACAGTTTCTGTATAATGGTGCGTTCGTTTTCTGATTCTTATTTATTGCTTTTTTACGATTTTTTTTATTTATTTCGCAATAATGTTTAAATGTTGAAATGTTGAAATGTTTAAATGTTTAAATGTTTAAATGTTTAAATGTTTAATGTTTAAATGTTTAAATGTTTAAATGTTTAAATGTTTAAATGTTTAAATGTTTAAATGTTTAAATGTTTAAATGTTTAAATGTTTAAATGTTTAAATGTTTAAATGTTTAAATGTTTAAATGTTTAAATGTTTAAATGTTTAAATGTTTAAATGTTAAAATGTTAAAATGTTAAAATGTTAAAATGTTAAAATGTTAAAAATGTTTAAATGTTAAAATGTTAAAAATGTTAAAATGTTAAAAATGTTAAAAATGTTAAAATGTTCAAATGTTAAAATGTTAAAATGTTAAAATGTTAAAATGTTAAAATGTTAAAATGTTAAAATGTTAAAATGTTAAAATGTTAAAATGTTAAAATGTTAAAATGTTAAAATGTTAAAATGTTAAAATGTTAAAATGTTAAAATGTTAAAATGCAACGATATCATGTTAGTCAGACTTTTTATCAGGGTAAGGAGGTGAACAAACCGGAAAATGTTAAAATGTAGAATTGTGAAAATGTCAAAATGAAAAAACTTCGACATTTCAAAATGTTAAAATGTCAAATGGCATTTTGATTTTTTATGTTCTTGAATTTTAAAAATTATTATATTTAATTTTTTCACGGTTGGGTGTGTTGGCAATTGTTTATGCTCCATACAAAAAAAAGTGTGAACACCAAGGTGGACACCTAACCTATAAAAACCTAAAAGCAGCAAACGCAAAATAAACATTAAACACTGAGGGTTGAGACACAAAAATTGTCTGTGGTTGAGTGTCCTCATTAAAACAGTGCACTTTATCAAAATATCACATATGACTATTTAAAATTCAATTTGGCATTGAAATTATATTTCTGGTATTTTAATATTAATTCTCAATACTTACCGAGTTTAACTTTTTTTATCCTTAGAACGAAACGAAAACGAATTTGACTTTAGCTGTCGGCCACCATTGCTAGTACCAACCACTAGTGTCTTCCTTTTATCTACAAGGACTTCGCCACCCTGGGCTCCTATGTGTACGAGAGTATGTCACGGAGCGAAGGCACCGAAACCCCATACTGACACTTAGAATTTCAGGGTGCCCGCTGCGGGATCTGAACCGGCGATCTCTGGAATGTGAATTCAGTGCGCGGTCCGATTGATCCACACGGAAGGTTAATCTTGAATCCTTGAAACCTTGCAAATATTTTTCAAACTTCATGTCCCCCTCTTCAAAATCGGCTCGAAAAATCAGGAGGTAAAAAAATCAGCAGCTTAACTTTTTATGGAATTAGAAGTCTAATCAACTGATAACAATTTCAAATGCATTTCCTGCGTTGATAAACATATTTAGCATGATTGAGCGCGTCTAAAAATATATTTAAAAACCAACTTTTTTGCGAAAGAACATAATTTCTGAAATACTTAGATATTTTGAAAACTAAAGATTGCAAAACAATTGAACTGGTGTAAAATGCATTTTAAAACACTTTTTTCATTCAAATATTGAATCCGTTTGAAGCTTGCGTATTTTATATTTCAAAGGATAATTTTTTTTCATTACGTAACTAAAATTGAACTTACTGTGAAAAAAAAAATCAAAAAATACATCATCGTATTTTTTCTATCAAACCACGCAATTTACTGTACCGATATATTTTACGGTAGCTTATTTTTTGAGACTGTATAAGATTACATATAACAAAACCATCCAACTTGCTGTAATCATGAATTTTAAGGTAGCTCTACCGTCATTCCAATAAAGTTTGAAAAAGACAACAATAAACTTACTATAGATATTATAATATCTATTGTAACTGCATGGTTTTAACAGTGCAAATCATCATATAATTTTATGCAGGTTATGGTTTTGTATAGTGCCGTAACTATATGATAATGGTTAAGTATGTGGTAACTACATCTCTTTTAGTAGTAATATAGTTTGGACTATTCCCCCGATGGTTTTTGATTATGCGGGTTATTGGACCTTTAAAAAACTCCAGATGTCTACAAAGTTCTAACAGAATTCTGGCATGGCATTGAACACAGCCCTGTTATTATAGTTTTATACAAGTTTTACAAATCATCGCAAGTTAAAATGCCGCTGTCAAATTTGATTGGCTGGCTTTGTTCTAAAACAATGTTGCCAGATGGTACCGTATTTGAAAAGTCAGTAATTAAAATTTAAAATAATTTATAATTTATTAAAATAATCTTGATGATTTTGTGGTAGGTATTTATTTGTTTAACAATAAGACTTTAAAAATATTTTGTAATGAGCCCAAGAATGAACCTCGTAGGGGAAATATACCCATTTTAATCACACTAAGCCGTTCGACCCATTCTCATCACTTTTGCCATTTTCCGCTATTAAATCAACATTTTCAGATGTATCAACAATGGAGAGTTGCTTGCTCACTTTTATTTGAGCTATTTATTACTTCAGAATTGTCAAAAACACTTTATAAAAGCTGTAATTCATGATCAAAGTGCTGATAGGCCGATAATAGAAATAGGCTGAGAAAGGGCATAGTTCCCCTATATTATGTAAAATTTCCCCTTTCAAAATGTTTTAAGCGATTTTTTACCGGATTTGGCTGATTTTTTAAAATGAAACCCTTGCACAAATCTCCCTAGCAACACTGCCCGCGTTGCGATGTTTTGGCTTCCCTGCACCAACACACCCAACCAAACCGTGTATCCCTTTCGCTCGTGTGCGTGTGTTCGTCCGTCTCGCTCGCCAGCCCAGCTTTTCGAAGAAGCGTTTTGGCAGGAAAAAGCGAAAAAGCAGCAGCAGCGGCCGCCAGCCATCCAAACCACACCAACAGACTGAGACTGAGCCGAAAATTGGCAGCAAATAAACGCGCGCGAGTGTCAACACAACAGGCTCCGTTCCGCCAGAACCGGTTGCAGTCGCTAGATTGGCCACATTCGCGTCCGCCACCCACCCCCAGGTAAGCGCGCCTCTGGCCACGAAATCGAAGCAAGCGGGTCCGGAAGAGAAGAAGAGAGCAAAAAAAAAAGTCGAGAAGCTTCGCCATCATCAAAGGACACCATGGACTTAATGAGACATTTTCTCCTGTTTCTTTCCTCCTCCGGATACTTCCGGCACCGCCACAGGAAGTAGTTGCAGCTGCTTCCCCCCGGACACCAATCTACACGTGCCCTCTCCTGAAGCTAGCGCCCACTTTACACCCGGAACGAAAGTCGTCCTCGGAACTCGGCGGAAATGTCCGGAATCGCTATAGCGCGTCTCGGCGAGGAGCGAAAAGCATGGCGTAAAGATCATCCCTTTGTGAGTATTACGAATCGGCTGCTGCTGCTGGTGACTTCTTTTTAGTTGTTTTTCTGTTTTCTTGTTCTTTCCTGGCCTTTTGAAACGGGGGTTGTGTTTGGGGTAGGGATTAGAGAGCCTATATGGAGAGGCGAGTAGGGATGCTCACGGCGGGAAAAATGAATTTCTAACTTCAGTCAGTTCAGAGTCGACTCGGCAAGTGAAATAGCAATTGTTTTAATAGTAGTTTATGCAACAAGTTGCAAAAAGAGGATTTTGGATAAATACGACGAGAGCTGAAAAAATCAAGTTTTGCAACGAGTTCCATACAACATTTTTTGCAATTCCTAAAAACACCCATTGAGTGAAATTTTAAGTAAAATTTTCATGTATTTCGTCAATAAATCGTTTAAATCAAAAAAAATGTTCAAAAGTCTTACTTTTCGAAACAAGTGCTGACAAGTTCAACTTTTCAGCACCCATTTCAGTGCTGAAAAGTAGAACTTTTCAGCATTTATTTTGAAAAGTGTTGCTATTCGATTCTGTTATGTTTGGTACAGAAAAGAAGACTATTTCGTCGTTCAAGAATGACAGGAAAAGTAACCTAGTTTCACGACGGAATTGCAAAAATATTTTTTTTGAGTCGTGGTTCAAAACTAAGTAGGTAGGTATCATGTCATGCACAAATGACCCAGCATTCTTTTAAGAATTAAAAAAGGGCCTTCAGCTGTCTTAATTCTAACATAGATTAAAAAAAATCAAGATAGTTGAGCCGTGACATAACTTGAATGCCGTTAAATATCGTATTTCACTTTAGTTAAGTTCATCGAGAGGTACTACAAATTGAATTGTGAGTTTGGTAGACGCTTGAAATTTGTACGCATTCTAGGTACTTGAAGTTCACATCTGTGTTCGGGAAGCGCTTATTTGGTGGCCAATTTAATGCATTGTACACACCAGCCATTTACTAAAAACTTCACTACCGTCACCAGAGGTGAAATCGGGTCATACAAAAAAGCTAAAATTTGTATGAAACCGATGTCACCCCCGATGACGGTATTGAATTTTTAGTATTCGCTGAATTTCACTAAAAATGTATATTCAGCTGTCAAACTTTGCTAAAGTTTTAGCCATCAGTAATTTCTCGAATAATCGTAATTTGTCGATAGTAGATTGAGATCATTCGATTTTAATTTCTCGATCTACCATCGAGAAATTAAGACTGACGGACGAAAAATCCTCGACATGTGTTTGAAGCTTATTTTCCAATACAGTCTAGACTCGATTATCCGAAGCCTTGATTAACCGAAGTTTCGATTATCCGAAGTTCGATTATCCGAAGTTTTGTATGGGACTTCGGATAATCGAATCACGAGCAAAAAAAATGTTTTTTCTTGTTTTTTTCTTTTTCTTTATTTAAAGAGCGAGTCCACGAGCAAAGCACGCCCATCTCGCATCGACCTCACCAATCTGCCTGAAATTTTCAGGGGTTGTTTGAACATATAAAACTAGCATCTGGCCAAAATATGAGCACTCTAGGTCAACGGGAAGTGGGGCAAATCGGGACACAAATTTTGAAGGCTCAAAACCGTCAAAAATCTTAAAAAAGCTATAACTTAGGCAAAATTCAATTTATTTTCAAAATTCAAAATGCACCTTAAAGAGCATACAAAATGCAACAAAAATCAGGGAGAAGCAGCCCAATTGAATAAATATAAGTAAATCGAAACATGCATAAAAATGTATATTTTCATCCATTTTAGCCCTTTAAAAAAAAGTAAAAAAAAATCTTCGATTCACATTTATTAAAAATCAAGTTCGTTTCTAAAAAAACCGGCTTCTTATTTTTTTAAACTTTCATTTTTTAAAGGGCTCAAATGGATTAAAATAAACATTTTTATGCATGTTTCTATTGTGACATTGTCTTAGGAACACGAATATGATAAAATTATCACCAGAATATGGGATCTAAGGGGTCCCCCGAGCCAAAATTTACAAACCAAAAATTCACTAAAAGTAAAAGTGTTTATTTAATATGTTAAACTGCCAGTCTCAGATGGTAGTCCCAGATGTCCCCTACAAGCTGCAGGTCGAACCGAGTTGATATCTGAATGGAACACTTTTTTATTTGAGTTTGAAAATTATGCTCTTTTTTCACTGAAATGCCAATAACTCCCGTTAGATTTATTCAATTGGGCTGCTTCTCCCTGCATTTTGTTGCATTTTTTATGCCCATTTTGAATTATGAAAATAAATTGAATTTTGCCTAAGTTCTAGCCTTTTCAAGATCTTTGACGGTTTTGAACCTTCAAACTTTGTTTGCCCCACTTCCCGTTGACCTAGAGTGCTCATATTTTGGCCAGATGCAGGGTTGTTACGGACGGCGCGGATCGCGCGGATGGCGCGGATGGCGCGTATCGCGCGGATCTGGCGCGGATTTGCTGGCTAATTTTGTTCAGGCGCGGATTTCGCGCGGATAGCAATTTTCATAAATAAAATAATTGAGAACGATAGAATTTCTTTCAAGTTACGAAGGAAAATATTATAAGCAATTAAATAAATTCAATCTTTTTCTATGCGTGCAAAAATATCTATTTCTAAGAAGTTGTTAATGAAGAAAATTTTCTTCTGAAAATTATTCATTGTTTTTTTTCTTAATACGAATCTTAAAAATAATCTTCAAGGAGCGTTTATTTTTAAAAATGTATTGAGATTTCTTATGTCGACATCGTTTTACATAACATTAAAACTCATTATTTTTGTTAACATTTGCTGACCTGGTTTAAATATTTTTCTATAATTATTCACATGATACATTTAATTTTTATCTTCTGACTCATATTTTAAACATTTTCCAAAGATTTAAACATAAGGATGTACATAAATAATTCTTAGGGTATGTTCCGGATTGGAACCCTTAGATTTTTTTTAAGATCGGTACAGGGTTCCAAAGTTTCCAAGGCATTTTTTAATATAGGAAACAATAAATATTGAGCGAGCATATTAATTACAGAATTTCAAAAAGCTTCAGATCTTTTTAGATTTTTTAAGTTTTTTCATTCTTAAATTTAAATTTTGAAATTTGTGGTTTATTAAAAATTGAAAGATTCTGTTGCCACTCTGATTTAAGTAGAATTGGTTCTACTCCCAATTATCAAAACATGACGAAATCCACTTAGCAATCTGCTAAAATCTCCGTCTAAAATTGAAAATTTCAGAAATTACATATTCAATTAAACAAAAAAATAAATAAATAGAATTCATAAATTTAAATTGCCAAAACTTGCAGACTCAAAAACGCAAAGAGAAATATGAATTCTCACATTCAAAAATTACAAGAAAAATTAACATAGATTTTTTTTAATTCATAAATTTTTAATTTTTTAAGAAAGTTCTTAAGTTATTGAATTTTAAAATTATTAAATTATGAAACTATTAAATTATGAAATTATGAAATTATTAAATAATTAAATTGTTAAATTATTAAATTATTAAATTATTAAATTATTAAATTATTAAATTTTTGAATTATTAAATTATTAAATTATTAAATTATTAAATTTTTAAATTATTAAATTATTAAATTATTAAATTATTAAATTATTAAATTATTAAATTATTAAATTATTAAATTATTAAATTATTAAATTATTAAATTATTAAATTATTAAATTATTAAATTATTAAATTATTAAATTATTAAATTATTAAATTATTAAATTATTAAATTATTAAATTATTAAATTTTTAAATTATTAAATTATTAAATTATTAAATTATTAAATTATTAAATTATTAAATTATTAAATTATTAAATTATTAAATTATTAAATTATTAAATTATTAAATTATTAAATTATTAAATTATTAAATTATTAAATTATTAAATTATTAAATTATTAAATTATTAAATTATTAAATTATTAAATTATTAAATTATTAAATTATTAAATTATTAAATTATTAAATTATTAAATTATTAAATTATTAAATTATTAAATTTTTAAATTATTAAATTATTAAATTATTAAATTATTAAATTATTAATTTTATAAATTATTAAATCAATAAATTACTAAATTATTAATCCCTAGATTTTAGAATTTGGTGATTTTTTTTTGGGTTTTATATTTTTTAAATTTTTGAATTAAATTTTTTTCCTGAGTTTGTTTTTAAAGCAAAGATATTTAAAGTGTTGCAAAAAATGCTAATATTGTTTCAGAAATGGCAGAAAAGGTTCCACTTGGTGCAGGTGGGATATGAATCCACAACTGATCAACGGATCAGTAATGCTTTCTGTATTATTCTTTTTTCGTTTAAAATTTTATTCATTATGTTACTCTCTTCTATGTTTGTCGTAATTTTTATATGGCGCGGATTTCGCGCGGATTGGGTCTTGGGGTCGGCGCGGATCTGGCGCGGATTTTTTTTCGACTTTTCCGTAACAACCCTGAGATGCTAGTTTTATATGTACCCCTGAAAATTTCAGGCAGATTGGTGAGGTCCAAACGACGTCCCTTACAAAGGGACTCGCTCTTAAACATCAAATTCGAGTTCTGCGACCCCATTTTAGTCAAATTTGAATAGTTGTTGCTTATTAAATAATAAAATGCATTTTTTCAATATTTCGCCACCCCGATATTGGCCGCCATCTTGGATTTAAAAAATATGTAAATCACTTTAGCGTAGTTTAGGGGTCAAACATAAGCTCGACAATCAAAAACAAGACAGCGAAAAAAAAAATCGTGAGGCCTTTGGATAATCGAGTCTGGACTGTATATCAAAGGTTTCAAAAAATGTAATAATTCCAATTTAAAAAAAATACTGTGATCTAGTTGTAAGCTTTTTTCCCCTATCCCTTTTCCTTAGTAACTCTAGTAATTTTTTTTTGTGAATTTTACTCACTTTTTTTTAAAGCCCACAGTCAAAACAATAATTTCTCCAACATGGATTAGGGTAACACATAGCTGAAAGGAGCTCCAAAACTCTGTTTTGTACACAAATAGAACTTATTGTAACCTATTTATTCAAAAATAAAAACTCAATTGAAAATTTAAATAACAATCATAATTACTAGCTAAAATAAAACTCTTTTTTTTGTTAGTTTAGATTATTTAAAATCGTTCATTTAAAAAAAAATCTAGAATTAAAAAAAAAATCAAAAAAATATTTCAGAGTTTTAATTATTTAGAAAATTTTAAGATTTTTTAGTTTAAAAATATATTTTTTTTGAAATTTAAATTTTGTGATTAATAAAATATTTTTGTTTTTTTTTATTTTATTGAAATTTGAGGAATTTAAAGTTTTTGAAATTGTTGGATTTTTTTTTGAATTTTTTAAATATTGGAACTTCTTTGAACTTATTTTTTTTGAGCTTACGGATAAGGATCCCGTCCATAAGCCAGGTGAGGAGGGGGTAGGGCTTGACAATGGCCACGCTCCATAGAAAAAAATGTATGAGTATTATGAACGACGGGGATGGGACTGTCTGAAATTTATGGGGTCTGTTAGCCTCTGAGGGACCATCCATTAACTACGTGGACACTTTTGCCTTCCTCACTGAGGTAAGGCTATAATCCTGCTCCAAAATTGAACTTTTTATTTTAAGCTCGAAAACCCACCTTGATGTATACATATCGACTCAGAATTGAAAACTGAACAAATGTCTGTGTGTGTGTATGTGTGTGTGTATGTGTGTGTGTATGTGTGTGTGTATGTGACCAATAATGTCACGCAGTTTTCTCAGCACTGGCTGAACCGATTTTGACCAAACCAGTCGCATTCGACTTGGTTTAGGGTCCCATACGGTGCTATTGAATTGTTTGAAGTATCAATAAGTAGTTCAAAAGTTATGTATAAAAATGTGTTTACGCATATTTTCAGAAGTTGAATAAATGGCAGTAAACTGAACCAAACATCATCATGCTATACATCGTTAGTTAGGTAATTGAAAGACCTTTCCAACGAGTCCAAAACATTGATAATCTGGCAACCCTGTCTCGAGTTCTGACCACTTAAGTGATATTTATGCACTATTTTTGTAGCCGGATCTCGCTTAAATGTATGTAAACAATGTCCGGATCCATCATCCAACCCATCGTTGGTTAGGTAATCAAAAGACCTTTCCAACGAGTATAAAACATTGAAGATCTGGCAACCCTGTCTCGAGTTCTGACCACTTAACTGCCGTTCTACGCATAATTGTCCCATGTCAGTTTTGGTCGATTTTGACTTTATGACATTTTTAAGTTTAGTTTGATGTGTACTTTAAGAAAAACACATAAAATCTGGTACTTTGTTCGGAAACTCATTAAAAACAACACCAAGTCTGTTTGTCCCATCGTTAAACTTATACGCATAATTGTCCCACCAAGTATTTTCTTACACGGAATCATTAGTTTTACTAAACATTATGTCTTGTTTACCTTTTGTAAAGCAAGAGAATCACAAATAAAGGTGATAAACTGCTAACTGGGGTGATTAGGGACACATAGGGCGAATAGGAACCCACGGGACAATTATGCGTAGAAACACAGAAATCAGTCGAAAAATTTCAATCGCGTTTTTCTCAGTTGCACTTTTTTGAACATGGGACAATTATGCGTAGAACGGCAGTTAAGTGATATTTATGCACTATTTTTGTAGCCGGAACTCGCTTAAATGTATGTAAACAATGTCCGGATCCATCATCCAACCCATCGTTGGTTAGGTAATCAAAAGACCTTTCCAACGAGTATAAAACATTGAAGATCTGGCAACCCTGTCTCGAGTTCTGACCACTTAAGTGATATGTATGTACTTTTTTGTAGCTGGAACTCACTTAAATGTATGTAAACAATGTCCGGATCCATCATCCGACCCATTGTTGGTTGGGTAATCGAAAGACCTTTTCAAAGAGTCTAAAATACTGAAGATCTGGCAACCTTGTCTCGAGTTCTGATCACTTAAGTGATATTTATGCACTTTTTTTGTAGCCGGATCTCACATAAATGTATGTAAGAAATGTCCGGATCCATCATCCGACCCATCGTTGGTAAGGTAATTGAAAGGCCAAGTCTAAAACATTGAAAATCTGGCAACCCTATCTCGAGTTCTGACCACTTATGATGCAACTTATGAGCCCTTGAGTGATGTGTGTTTTTTTTTGTATTCCGGAACTTAACGAAATTAGACGAAATTTGTGTCCAAACCCATCATATCACATATCACCCATTGTTGGAAAAGAGTGAGGAAGGCACCAACCACATAGGTGGATTAAGTTAGTTTTTTTTGTAAATCTCAAAAAAAGTGTGGCTGTCATGTCATGTCACACTTTTTTGTAATGTTGTAAAAATCATGTAAAAATTAAAAAAATAGAAGAAAAAAACCTGCACATTTGGCCTGGGTGCTGAATAGACAGAATGCGTAACGTGATCTTCGAATGCTTCCCACTGCTCCTCACTAATACAACTGCACTACAGCTTTTTGCGCCTGAAGTGACTTGTTTTGAATTATTTTAGATCTATTGATGTTAAACTATTCGCTGACAAATTTATAGCTTCGCGCGTTTCCTACTCGTAGACTAAAGGAGCCTTTTTGGTTTTCCAAGTGACGAAAAATTGCGTCAGAAGTGGGTGGAATATTGTGAATAAAAAATAGCAACCGAATGAAAGTTTCGAAATCATGAGTCTTCTTCTTATCTTAAGATGTGTTGACTTCAAATACCTCAAAAGCTCAACGCCAGGGATGGTATTTACTCGTTTCCTCGTCGATGGCGAGGGCTTTTAGATATCGTCCCTCGCTTAAATCATCAATTTTTTGGCGTTCTCCCAAAACTGCATCAAGAGAGCGAAGCGAAAACGACGCCGATGAAATAGCGAGCAACGAACAAACCGATGCGTAAGACGGAAAAAAATCTCTCACACAGCCAGTCCCCTCGCTCAAAAAGCAAGAGAAAGAGCAATCGTGAAATTCTCTCGCCCGTAAGCCCTGTAGAAATGAGTTCATTTGTGTGCGTGAGCTCCAGTGTATGTATACAGCAATTTCGTGTGCGTGCTTCTCCGGTTGGAACGATAGTTCCATCGGAGCCAGCGAGAGGGTATTTCTCGTCGATGTGATGGGCTTTCGATATTCGCGATAGCAAGCCGACCATCACTCGGCTGCGAAAGAGAAGAGAAATTTCAAGAGACGAGGAACGCACCGAAATATACATCAATGATAGTGCGATGGTGATGATGGTTTACCTACCCTGCTCAACGCCATAAACTTTTTTTTTATTCCTGACAAAATAAATAATTCATCGATTACAATACTTGCTACTTCTTGGTAGCTCTTTGCAAACAGTAAATTGGTTCCGCTTTGATAGTTCTAAATTGAGGTCGCTTTGCGAACCACTATTCCCCCCCCCTTTCAAAATTGGTTTGAAAAATCAGGGAGCAAAAACATTTTTTTTTCATAAAATTCCAATAGAAATAGAAGTTTTATCAACTCAAAACAATCTAATGTGCCTTTTTCTGCATTGATAATCAAATTTAGTTTGTTTGGGCTCGTTTAAAAAAATATTTTGAACATTTGTGAAATTACAATGTTCAGCACCGCAAAAGCTTTTTTTTCTCACAAAAACAAAATTTTCGTCAGTACTTCGAAATTTTGGAAACTCAAGATTGCAAAACAATTGGAGATGTAAAAAAAAAGTAAATTGGAGAAGTGCAAGATGCATTCTACAACACTTTTTCATTCAAATGTTGAAACCGTTAACTTTTTTTTTGCCCCTGGCTATCTCATTCGATAGCAATGCATGGAAATTCTTGGTTTTATGATATTTATTTTTCTTTCTGTCAATTTTCAGGGATTTGTTGCTCGTCCAGTCAAGAACGCCGACGGAACTTTGAACCTTATGACGTGGGAATGCGCCATTCCTGGAAAGAAGGGAGTAAGTACCTACCGTCAAGCTTGCGCCCTGGATCCGCTACTAATCTCAACTGTCTCGTTCTCCAGACTCCGTGGGAGGGTGGCCTGTACAAGCTCCGGATGATCTTCAAGGACGACTACCCGACCAGCCCGCCCAAGTGCAAGTTCGAGCCGCCGCTGTTCCACCCGAACGTGTACCCGTCCGGGACGGTCTGTCTGTCGCTGCTGGACGAGGAGAAGGACTGGCGCCCGGCCATCACCATCAAGCAGATCCTGCTCGGCATCCAGGACCTGCTGAACGAGCCCAACATCAAGGACCCGGCCCAGGCGGAGGCATACACTATCTACTGGTAAGTCTTGTGGAGAGTCTGTTTAAGTTAAAGTTGCCTTCATGAGCTCTCTTTCCAGTCAAAACCGTCTCGAGTACGAGAAGCGCGTCCGAGCACAGGCCAGAGCCATGGCAGCCACGGAATAGATTGACAACCAACCAACCAACAACTACTACAATTAGCAGAGAGATTGGAGACACTCGCAGTTTTGATAGCCGCAACCAGCAGCGCAGCAGCAGCAGCAGTAACAAAATCTAACTCACTAAAATCGGACAGACTATTAATTACTGATCGGGGTAGTGAAGAGGAAAAGGGGAAAGACAGACAGAACGAGAGAGGGAAACTTTAACTACGAGATAGTGACAGGCAGATTGCGGAGCAGAGATAGCGAAGCGTTTGTCCTAAACATAAGAAAATACAACCAACATTAAATATTATAATCTTTCCACTTTTCAAAAGAAAACAAAACAAAAAAACAAAGCAGATAAATTGAATCATGCATAGTTGTAAGGCTACTTTTTTAATTATTTAGACTTGAGAGAAAAACAAAATGATAAGAGCAAAACGCATGCTGTACGGATAAATTCATTTCCATACCTTAAAGCCTACATGTGGAGTTGTGAAGGTGTTTACTATTGTTGATTTGAGAAAGTCCCTTTGGAAAGTTGTCTTACCTCTTGTCCGGATAGTGATGACATCAGAAATATTCTTTTCAGTTTCCCCGACAAGGACTGCAACACTTAGATGTTCATACTATTTATTTTAACCATTCGATCCCTTCCTTTACAGATGTCGACTAGGACGACAATTGCTGCGCAGTTCAGAATACATATGGATTCATCTTTCAATAACTTTCACAGTAACCGCTTGCAAGTGCGTCAACGCCCTCAATGAATTCCTACCGATGTCATCTAACTTAAGGGAAAGGAGTGTCAAACAGAACATACGAAGCTGTTAAACTTTGTTAACTGTTCGTTTCGACAGGGGAAAAAGATCGACGCCGATACATCTTCTACTTCCAGCGAGGAACGACAGCAGAAAACTCAACACGGCCTAAAGTGTGAAACAGTGTCAGTTACAGATGCTTGTTACAAAGAGAAGTCAATTATGACCGTTTTTTCACCTTTTTGCTGGATATCCACGAAATAAGAAAAAAGTAAACACTCTAACAAGGCACAAAGGACGCAGAAGTATCATCCTGATGAGAGCACCGCTGAAGCAAACCGGCCTTTGCGCGAACGCGATACGATGTTTGATCCTGTCTAAGTTCTAATGAGGCTGTGGATTATTGCAAGTGACAGGATCAATGAAGTTCTATCAAAATTAAACAAGACTGTGGACGGTTGCAAGTGGTCCCTAGTTTGAATTTAGCTTTTAGTTAGTGATTCATGAAACTAAAGTCACAATATGCTTTGTAGAACTTGTCCTTGAAGTCCGTAATTGAGAGGAGATTTATTTAAAAAAAACTCCTATTTAAGCATTTCTATTCGTAAGATTCAATCACAGCTACAGAGTGACCACTCAAACCCCATTTTCAAATTCCCGATTTTTCCAGAAACTGAAATACAGTCGACTCTCTGGTTGTCAATATCCAAGGGACCGTCGAGGAAGAGAATCATCAGTTTACAGAACGATGCAAAATGAACTCGATTGAAAATATTTTTTTCTTGATACCCAGCTATGGGAGAGAAACATGGCAACGTCCATCAAACAAAAAAAAAACTAATGTCAACCACCCTTCAAAGCTTCGTTTTGCCAAGAAAAATGTCTATGCAAGCCATGAGAAAGTGAAGTTATTGACAACCGGAAGAGATTTTTAATGCAAACAGAATCCAAGGGACCGTCGAGGAAGAGATCCTTCAAGCAAGGGAAAATATCGAGGAATGAAGATAATTGAAGTATGCAGATTGAAGGGACTGAAGAATTCATCGATGGATGGAGAATTATTGATATCGAGAAGATCGACAGCCGGAGAGTCGACTGTATTAGAAATTTCTTATCTTAAAAAATGATTCCAAACAAAAAACAAACTGTTGACAATTTTCGAAAAATACTAATTTTTAATGTTTCTATTTTGTTTTTTTACTACTATGTTTTTTCTTTGAAAATAACTGGATGCTTAACAATACTTATAATTTCAATGTTTATTTTTAAAATTGGTAATCGTTTCAACTGGAAATGGCAAAAAGTTAAAGATAACATAATTTAAAATTTTATTTTAAATCAAACAACGGTTAAATCATGATTACTGTTATTATTCTATCAAAGAATTTCGATAAATATCCAAGAAATCGTTTTAAATATGTTTTTACCAAGTTCACGTATTAATTTTGCAAATTTTGATATTGAATTTCTGAATCAATGTTGATTTGTCTCGTTGCCAGTATTTAACTGTATTTATTTTTGTTAAATGAAAAAATCAGTTTGTTAAGATTTTATTTTTTACCACTTTTTATTTAAAATGTTTGAAGAGGCAAATTCTTTAAACATATTTGCAATAACTAAAATCGAAATTTCCTTGATTTATTTTTTTGAAATGGCAATATTTTTTTCAAGTTTACAAAACGTAAACAGTTTTTTTTTTCTTTTTTTTTCATTCAGAATTAACAACGCTTGAATTTTATTCGATATTTTTAAATAAAAACCCGATTTAATATCACCAGAGGTAAAATAGAGCCTTTCTTACAAAATGATGAAACTCCGACAAATATAATTTATCAGAAACATAATGATACCACCCAGTGAGAATTTGACCTAAAGCTTCGAGTATTTTTAGGCTAATCCTCGAATGCCATTTTTTTAAATTTCAGAGGTACATTGTGGGTCGCAAGATATTTAAATTTAATTAAGAAAAACATATTGGATTGACATTATTAGAAAAAATAAAGGGTAGGTACTCAGTCTTTAATGTTAGTCTATGATTAACTTAAAAAAATATGTATCGATATTGCACTTGTCGATCTTTTATGAGAAGCCAGAAAGAAACACGCGCAGCGAAAAAAGCGCAAGCGTAAATGAGCTTGCGTTTATACTTCGACTTGACGACTTGTCGATCTTACGAGCGAAAACGAGCCGGGACTTCGAATTTGATGTTCAGTATATGATTCTGTATAAAACTATAATAGGAAAAAATAGGGTTAAAATAAGACGTAAACCACTAATATACTAATATGGCTATATCTCTGGAAATAAATTTTGGAAGAGCTTCAAATTTTGGGTCCAAGCAGTTTATGGCGAATGTTTTCGAATGGCTTTTTGTTCGAAACTGAATTCATTTAATTTGATAGTGTTATCTGTAAAATAGTCCAAAAAATACCTCTAAAAATGGCTTTGATCACATTTACTGGTCGAAAATTGTGAATCGAAAAATAAAATGTTCGTCTTCGACCCCACGGCTACAAATCTGAAATATAAAAATTGTGGGTTTTACGAGCGGTTTACCAATGATGGAAGAAACAAATTTTTAAGAGCGGATACAGGCATCGCTCAAGTATTTCAGAAAAAGTGCTCCCAAAAATCAGGCTTTGAGTTCCGGGTTTCGGGCCAAAATTCAATCGAAAGAGCGCATCAAAACCTTCAATTTAGTAATAGGATTTTTTTCTGAGACGATTCCTCGCCGGGCACGATTTTTTTAGATTTCGGAAAAAAGCGTTTTTCCAAAAGCACACTTCTGGAGTTTTTTTTGAAAAGGTCCAATAAACCAAATTTCCAGTTTTTGCTTTTTGGGTGTTTTTAGAACCGCCTTGAGTCAGGGGTATTAAAAAACACCCAAAAAGCAAAAATTTAAAATTTGGTTTATTGGTCCTTTTCAAAAAAAACTCCAGACTTTAAACCAGGGTTGCGAATGAGCGAGCGCTCACGGAAGGCTTGCTCGCTCCAGCTGGAGCGTGAGTTTTTATCAGGTAGCTCGTGCTCGCTCACGCTCACCGGAGCGTTTTGCGCTCACGTGAGCTGGTGAGCCAAAGTAGGTAGTTGTTTTTTCCTGTTGAAGCATCTGCCTGTTTGAAACGAAGTTTCCAGAACTATCTCAGCACAGGCAGCAAAAACAAACAAGAAAGTGGTCGAACAAACAAAAGTATGCAATGAAATGGATTTGGTCAGCGAACCGAAATTTACGTTCTATTTAAAATCTAGACATTTTTCGAACAATTAACAAAAAACTTAATTCATAATGTAAACATTCATTGACGTGGAGAGATGCACTATTTGTTCACAAATCAAATCCATATTTGACCATATTGTATTGCTGTTATGTACAAAAAAATGACAATTTATGTATGTTTTGATTGTTTTGAATAATCTTTTAAACAGTTACAATCATTCATGTTCAAAAAATCATATATAACTTGTAAATGAATATTTTCAGAGGTTTGGTTGCGGAAATGTTGAATAAAATCCACTTGTTGGAAGAAGAGCCAACCTTTTTGTGGTGAAAAATATTGACAATTTATTTGATTTGAGTCAAAAGGGTTATTTCAACCATTAGCAATTTTTAGGCTAATATTTAAAAATAGAACTGTTTCAAAAATGTTACCCTATTTTCTGAAACGTCTACCAAATAAAGACTAACCTTATAGAAATGATCATCCATTTCTTATCACTGAATCATTTAAAGATTTAAACGGAATAACTTTTTTTTAATAGTAGCTAATTTTGACCCGCAATCTGGAAATGTAGTCAAAACACTGATTAGGTACCGTCAGTGGGGGTGACTATGGGCCAAAAAACGATTCACCTCTTGTAATTTCTTAATAACAAAAACAATTTAAATAACATCGAAAATCTTTCAACGTAGATTTGTTCTTAGATAGTTTACTAACATTTTCCCAAAATATGGGAAATTTTGATGAACACTACCTTTAATGCCAATAGTTTGAACTAAAATGATGCTCAAATACAACGATATGGTAAAAACAAGTCACCCAACAGTGTTTCTTGTTCGAAGGAATCGTATTGACAACGTTTTAAGTGGAGATTTTCAAACATTTGGGTAGTTTTTGAGCAATCCCAACAAAAATATTAGAAAAATGATTTTTCGAGAGGTCATTTTTGGCCAAAAACGTACCTCAATTTTAGACAGCTGCCAAAATAACCGGATTTGTTCTAGGAACGAGATTTTTTCAGTGAAGTCATCTTAAGATGTCCCCTACACAACCTTTTTAGCAGAATCCAGTTTCATTGAGAAGAATCTGAGGAATGGTAAAATCCGTAAAAAATCACTTTGACCCAATCTCACCCCCCAGACCTAATGTCACCCCCACTGACGGTACATAAAACAGTTTAATGTTATATTTTAATCAACGAAGCATTTAACATTGAATCGAACTTACCAATGCATAAATCCTCTTGAATCAATTCATTGTTTTGTAAGTTTTTCTAATGTTTACAGGCCCTTTTATTTAGGCGTCTATACCCTCCCCCCTCACCTCTCTGCTACAATAAGGCTTTTAAATTCTAAAATATTTATACATTCAACTGTATGTCTAAAAAATGATTTGACTCTTGCAAATCCCACCTTTTAATTTAAAACATGGTTGGTGAAAATAAGCTATTCCAATTGGGTCCTAAAATGAAGCTTAGATTGCTGATAGTATTGTTCACAGCGATAAAGCTTATTTTTCTGAGTACAATGACCCTTTGTACGACCATAAAGAGCATAAAATTGCTTTTTAAATCAATTTTGAAAAATTAACCTCGCGGTCCTTCTTGACAGAAAAGCTCCTACTTGACAGCTCGTTCCAAGGGGACCATAGTTGATCCATCGAAAAAATGTTGTCTTGTCAAAAAAAAATTTGCATTAAAATGAAAAAAAGTGGTCAGAAATAGTTTTTAATCGTGTTTTTTAACGTTGTACATAAAAATTTACATAGGGCTTTAGTACCCAATTCATATATCATAAAATTTGTTCACAAAATCATATGTCCTCAGCCCTACTGCACCTCAAGCAAAAAATTCATCTAGAATTGGGTACTAAAGCCCTATGTCAATTTTTATGTACAACGGTAAAAAACACGATTAAAATCCATTTCTGATCACTTTTTTTCATTTTAATGCAAAATTTTTTTTTTGACAAGACAACATTTTTTCGATGGATCAACTATGGTCCCCTTGGAACGAGCTGTCAAGTAGGAGCTTTTCTGTCAAGAAGGACCGCGAGGTTAATTTTTCGAAATTGATTTAAAAATCCATTTTAAACTCTTTGTGGTCGTACAAAGGGTCATTTTACTCAGAAAAATAAGCTTTATCGCTGTAAACAATAATATCAGCAATCTAAGCTTCATTTTAGGACCCAATTGAAATAAAAACTTTCTCAAAAACGTTAAATGATTAGCGACACGTCCAAAATGAGCGCTCCGTGAGCGAAATATGAGCGCGAGCGCGAGCGTGGAGCAAACGCGAGCTGAAAAAATCGGAGCAAACGTGAGCGCGGGCAAACGTGAGCTAGCTCGCGCAGCGCTCCTCCTCACGAATGAGCGAAAAGTGAGCGCTCACGAGCGCGTGAGCGCGTGAGGAACGCAACACTGAACTTTAAACCTTTCTTTTGTATTTATGAAAAAAAACCTTTCTTTTGTAAGAAAGGCAAAAAAAGTTTCCGATGACTGAAAATCTAGATTTATCTATAATAATTTGGAAACAAAATTGAAATAACATAATGAACCACAAAAATAAATCATTGTTGGAATCTTTTTCGAATAATCAATCAATATGAAGAAATGATACAGAATCATAACTTTACTCAAAAACTTTAAATAAAATTTGTACTAGCCTTATTGAGTAAAATCAATCTGAAAACTGTATAAAATATAAAAAAAAATGAAACTAATTTGAACGGTGTGCGTCGCGGTCAACACGCAGGATTTTCGTTGCCGTTTCCGTCTTTGTTTTCCCCCCGATTGTGTATGTTTTTCAGTCCGGGCGGTTTTCAGTCCGACACAAAAGGAAGCAAAAAACCTCAAAGTATCATCCAGTTGCAGCGAGTGCATATATTTGAAGAAGATCGAAATTGCAGAGGGGACAAACCGCTATAGCAAACCGGCATTTGCAGGAAGGCGATACGATGAAAGACAAAATATGCGTCAGTTCGTCCGTGGCGTCAGTAACGTATACCATTGGTTGAAAGCATCAACAATAGTTCTAGCAATCAAGACGAGACTGTGGGAGACTAATGTAAGAGTTCTCTAACTTTAATTTACTGGTTAGGGAATCACGGAGCAAACAGAAACTAAACAATTTTCTTGAAAATTGCTCTGCATAGCTTGTCCGTGAAGTCCGTAATTGAGAGGAGATTCATCAAAATTCTTATTTAGGCTTTTTCTTTCTCGTTATATTCAAACACACCCACTTTTGTTACTTTATTTCACGTTTATTTTCAGTTTTCGTGGAGCAAATAGGTATTTAATACACTTTTTTTGTGATTATTAGAAAAAATCTTCGATTAGTTTCCTAGAGTACACGATACACGATACGAATTAAAACCAAATCAAGAGATGTGTGTGTGTGACCCAGGGACGAGTCCACTCAACGGTTCTGGCACAACTAGAAATTCTTGACATTTTTGCTTCACTTCGATTAGGAGGTTTTAAAAAAGAGTTTTTTTTTGTTTAAAAACAGTTTGAAGAAAACACAAACACACAGCAAAAAAGTGGGGTTACCAAATTAAAATCATCCACTCTACGAGTTCCCTCTCAGTTCGATCACGACTCCACCGCCGCCGGTGGATCCGGCGCCGCCGTTGCGAAACTCCTGGTACTTGAGCCCCGAGGCGGCCGGATCGCTGCGGTAGCGACTGCTGGACGTGGTGCGCACCTCGCTCGTTTCGATCGTCTGCAGGCCACGGCCGTCCTTGGTGGGGACGGTCTTTTTGCTAAAGTTGCGCACCGTGTTGGTCATGCCGGGCCGGGCCGGATCCTCGTTCTTCTGGGTGATTTTGTACGACTCGGAGTAGTCTTCGGTGCTGGAGCTGCCGCGGCGCACGATGCTGGCGGTGTCCTTGTTGATGGTGAGGGGCGACCGGGATCCGAGGGACGATTCCTGCTCGCGGTTGATGTAGGTGTTGAGGTACTCGCGGGACGGGGTGGTGGCGCGTTCGCCGTGCAGCGTTCGGTACAGTTCGGGGGCGCGGTTCTGCAGGTTCTTGAGGAAGACCGTTTTCTTGTTGGTGGAGTACTCGTGGACGCGCTCGTCCTCGTACAGCGGGCTTTGGGTGAGGTCGCGCGTACTTCGGCTGATCAGGTTCACGATCGAGGGACTCTTGAGCTGCATGGACTCGTTCTGGTGGCGGGACGGCGTCCGCTGCAGGTCGTCCAGGTGCGAGTTGGACCGGTAGAACGAGTTGTAGTTGTTGCGGTTGAGCTTCTCCAGGTAGATGGGACTAGGGTCGTTGGTTCCGTTGAGGCCGTGCACGTTGAACGACTTGCTGCGGTTCAGGGCCTTGTAGGTGCGGGCGGGTTTCACCGGGCCCGTGTTGGTCAGCGGCGGTTGCGGCGAAGGGGACACGTTGTTGACGATCGAAACGTTGATCGTGGACGAGTGGAGCGGTTTGCTTTTGGCCTTTTGCTCGTACAGCTTTCGGGGCAGGGTTTGGGAGCTGGTTTGGTAGTGCTGCTGTTGCTGCTGCACGTACGAAGACGATCCGTTGCGGTCGTGTCCGTTGGAGGTTAGCCGGTTGGTACTCTTGCTGAATCGGCCCAGTGTGCTTCCGGTTGGAGGGGGTGGTTGACTGTAGCTCCTGGAATTGAGGTAGAAAAAGGTTTGCTTTAAGTTTTTGTCCTTCAATCAATCAATCAAATTACTTAAATAAAAAAAAATACAAAATAGACAAGATTGAAAAAGATGACAAAATTTAAAAAAAATAATGCAAAATTAATGAAATTAACAAAATTTTCAAAATTCACAAAATTTACAAAATTTATAAAATTGACAAAGTTGTCAGAAAACAAAACAAAAACTTAATTTTATAAAAAATACAAATTTTACAAAATTGACAAGATTAATAAAATTGATAAAATTTACAAAATTGATAAAATTGACAATATTGACGAAATTAACAAAAGATATCAAACTGACAAAATTTATCAAATTTACCAAATTGACAAAGCTGTCAAAATTGACAAATATCTAAAAATTTCATAAAAATACAAAATTTTCAAAAATAGATGGAATCGAAGAAAATACAAAATTAACCGAATTGACAAAATTTACCAAATTAACCAAATTGACGAAATATAAAAAAAATACGAAAATAACAAAATTGACCAAATTATTGAAATTGGGGTCATTCCATCTGAAGCGGAACAGCACTTGAAAATTACCATCTCCGATTCTGCTCAAATTTGGCAGAGCTGTTGAGACTATCAAAACATGCAAAAATCCCGAATTTCATCCAAATCGGACCACCCCCTCCATTTTTGTACCCTCCCAAAAAATCGACTTTTTGGCGATTTTTGAGCGAAACCCCTATCTTCAAACGACGATAACTCAGGAACCACACATCTTAGAGGGTCGGTCTTAGACTCAATTTTGAAGAAAATTGGACGTAGAATCCATTTCCGTGATCAAAATTTAGATTAACATATTTTTTCTGCCTGTATTGCGCAATTGAAAACTTTAAATGGCCGTATCTCAAAACAGCCCTATTTATTTTTCAAATTTGACCTCACCATCGTATTCCCCGTCCGATTTTACATAAGAATCACTCATCGACAGAAAGGAATATGTTTTGTTCCAGAGATATCGAATTTTAAAGTTTTGAGTATGAGAGATTACCTAAATTAGCTACACTCGCCGCCTCTGCTAGAAGCACTAATTCGTGATGATTTCTCGTTCTTGCCAAATTTATAAAATTTACCAAATTGACCAAATTGACGAATTTAAAAATTTGACAAAACTACACAATTGAATTTGGTCAAAATTTTCAAAATTAACAAAATTGACAATATTCTCAAAAATAACAAAATGGATAAAATTGACAAAGTTGTCAGAATTGACAAAATTTAAGAAATACAAATTTTACAAAATTGATAATATTGACAAAATTGACAATATTGACGAAATCAACAAAACAGATTTGATAAAATTGCGAAAATTCTCAAAAATGACAAAATTTATAAAATTGACAAAATTTAAAAAACAAATACAAGTTTTTCAAAATTGATTTAATAGTTAAATTGATAAAATTTACAATATTGACTAAATTATCACCTAAACTCCCAAGCTCGAGGAAAAGGGGAAATTTATCCAAATATCCGTATAAATTCCCCATTTTTCTAGAGCTTGGACGTTTAGGTGTTAACAAAATTTATCAAACTGACGAAATTTATCAAATTTCCCAAATTGACAAAAATTACCAAATTGACAAAATGACAAAATTCCAGTGATCCCCGTGCACCGCGTTCAACCGCGTTCTCTGTTTTCTGTACTCGATCAAACACCAGCACCGCGTGTGCACGCGTACAAGCAAACCTAAACTCTTCCGTGTACAGTCTGTACGCGCACACGAACCTCGAGTTTAAAACCGAACCTTGCACCCCGGGTACAAACCCCGTGCAAGCCGACGACGCAGAAAATAGACAAAAATAGCTGCTGTAAAGCGGTGTTTCATTCTCCGCTGCAGTCACACTACAGTGTTTGCCAAAGAGAGAGTGAGAAGCAGTCATTTTTTCGTCTCTTTACACGCTCTTCGCTCGCACGGCGTTGTACCCGAGGTGTGCACCCCGTGTTTACACCGCGTGTAAACTTGAGTGCGCCGTGCGGGGAGAACTCGAACATGGTAGCCTGGTGTGTTTGAGGTTCATCTGCACTGAAAACTTGTACGGCGTGTACGGCGTGCGCGCGTTTCGGGAAGACTGCAAAATTCTCAATAATGCCAAATTGATAAAATTATCAAAGTTGTCACAATTGACAAAATTTAATAAAAAATCAAATTTTACAAAATTGATAAAATTGATATTACAAATTGACAAATTCCCAAAATTGGCAAAATGTCAAAATTGACAATTTTTGCCACATTCTTAAAGTTGACCAAATTTAAAAATTTACAAATTTGACAAAATTCTCAAAATTGACCAAATTTTCAAAATTTACAAAATTGACCATTGATAAAATTGACAATTTTGACAAAATTCTTAAAATTTACGAAATTGACCAAACTAACTAAATTAACAGAATGGTCAAATTGACCAGATATACAAAATTCTCAAAATTCTCAAAAATGACAAAATTGTTAAAATTGACAAAGTTCTCAAAATTTTGAAAATACTCAAAATTTTCAGAAAAGAAAAAAAAAATGACCATATTCCCAAAATTGACAAAATTCTCAAAATTGATCAAATTCTCAAAATTGGCTAAATTGACAATGCTGTAAAATTTTTCGAATTTCTAAAAATATAACAAAATGGGGATTTAAGAAAAAAACTGACAAAATTTACAAATTTCTGAAAATTTCTGAAAATTTACAAAATTGAAAAATTTACAAAATTGACCAAATTTTCAAAATTGACCAAATTTTCAAAATATACAAAATTGTCCAAATTTATAAAAAAAAGTTCAAGATGGTATGTCAGAGACATAACCGAAAGACATAGGACCAAACAATTTGAATGTGTTTTTGGATTGCTAGTGAAATCTGAAATAAGATTATTTTATTTTGTTTCATAGATTTGTCGGCAAAATTGTCATAAATGTTCTCCCAAGGTGAACCTTCCATGAGGGCACCGGCCACTCCAGGTTGTGGCCACTAAGGTCGAAATGTCAATTTTCATGTTCAGTATCAAAAACCATGAATTTTGATACCCATATTGCCACAACTCGTATGTTTCTGTAAATGTCCCCCCAGGCCCCGGAGGAAACTTCTTTGAGGGCACCGGCCACTCCAGGTAGTGGCCACTACTGTCGAAATGGCCATTATTATGTTCAGTATCAAAAACCATGAATTTTGATACCCATATTGCCACAACTCGTATGTTTCTGTAAATGTCCCCCCAGACCCCGGGAGAACCTTCTTTGAGGGCACCGGCCACTCCAGCTTTTTTTTCACCACTGTCGAATTGGCCATTTTTCATGAGAACCGCCGCATCAAAGCGACTTCCACGCCGTCCGCTTCGTTCGAATTTCCTCCTTCTGCTGCCGGTGGTTCTTCCTTCTGGTTGCTGGTCCTCTTCTTCTATTGGCCGCTGCTGCTGCTGCTGCTTCGCGCCGGCCCGACGTGGACAGTTCGAGTGCTCGTTCCAAAGTGACTTGCTTTTGCGAAATTTTCTGCTTAAATAGTGGCACAGCCGGAGAACGGCACAAAAGGGGCGCGGTCTCGAATGCATACGCTCGCTCTGATTGGTCATCTGTCCGATTTGTACTGAAAAATTACTCATTTTGATTGCATGTTTTAAGTGCTTTAACTATGTTTAGTCAGACTATCTATGTAGTTAAACAATAGCTGAAGTCTTCCTCTTTCGATTGGTGGTCCAACCAACTGGATTGATTCACAGGGAAAAAAGATATAAGCGTTCAAAATGTCCCCTTTTTTAACGCTTAAAAGTGACGCTTTGGATCGAATTTCTGAACTGGCCCCCCAATATAGTAAGTAAAGACATAGTCCTATGTCAAAAAATCAAAGTGCAGTGGGGACGCGCAGTCTTGTTATTTCGTGCGGTAAATCGTGTTTTTTCTTCTTCTTTTGTTTCATTATTCTTTGTGTGTGGTGTGGGAGTAGCAAGCGGGTAGTGGGGACGCGAAGTCATTTTTGTGCCTTACCAGCAACAAGAGCGCGTGGTTGTTTAACAATTATTTGTATTTTTGTATTTTTTTTTTATTGAGGACATTGCCTTTTTGCCTCGTACCTCAGAAGGCTCGACGTCGGGGGTATATGTGTTAAGTCCTCCCCATAGCATCGCAGCTCGCGAGGTTGTTCTCAGAAATAGAGCTACAAACTCCATGTCTGATGAGTCAGCAAGTTCAAGAATCGGAATAAAATTCCTAGCTACCTTTGTTGAACTACAGGCTTCTTGGGAAGGCGCCGGTATTGACATATAAATTGGGGATCTTCAGGGATTAAACAGTGAACGGATGATTGTCTCTTACTAATCATTTTTGATTCATTGTTTAACTTCAGCTGATCTGTCAATCGATCAAATTACTGATTCTAAAACGTAATCAGCGTCACAGGAAAGCCAATTATCAATCCCGAGCTGTTGCATTAGATTAGAAAAACGCCAAAACAAAAGCCTTCTCTCGAATCAACTATTCCCAATATGGAAACGTGATCGGCTTCCTACAAAGACCCGCTCAACCACGTGCTTGTTGGGGAACATTGTCAGTGCGTCAATTCTCAGCTTTGTTAGAGATAAAACCAGAATAGAAGCCCCTCTACAATTCACAGCTGTCCAGAACCATCAAATCAGTCGCGAATCGCGATTAGCGGCGATCGCAGCTCCGATCGCGCGACATCAGCTGGTGGGGAGCTATAGAACGGATCTCTCTTTGTTGGTGCCACTTACGGAAGAATGCCCGACGCCGCCCGCCACTCCAAATAAGGCAAGGTGGGTTAAACAATCACGACGTCGTCTCTCCTCAAAAGGGGAACAGCGCTAACGTTACGGTTAATGCGTACGACGATCAATTAAGGTCGGTACCGCTATTCATCCGGCGGAGGGTCCTTGCACCACGCTGGTGGGAAAAGTTCAACGCCGAACTTGACCTTTTATCGACGTCGCTTCCGGACTTCATCCGAGTTAAGAATTGTTACAAGATTGAAAAATGAGCTGAAAGAGGCGCCAACAACCTCATCAGCGAGGAGAGGACGGTGTCATCTTGAACACGGTCCATTCAAGTCAACGGCACAGACAGACTTAATAGCTAATCAATATAGTCTCAGCAGATCTCTTATGGGGATTTAAATATGGCGATTCTCGATTGGTTTTGTGTACATACAACTAGTTATAAGCGCGTCAGTCACATAAATTCATCGGAGATCGCCCACGCGAATCGACGACGACGACGACTGGTTCTCAGCGTCGATCGAAGTTGTTGTCGTCGCATTATCATCGGCTTCGAGTTCTTTTTATGGAAACATCATTGGAACTGTTGCCCGAAAAGAAAGATCTTGTACGCTGTATTACTGTTGGACGTTTAAGAAGAGGTTGATTGGGAAAGTGTACATTAAACATTTTATCTGTTTTTTGGGTTTACGATTGCAGCTCAAATCAATCAAAATGTAAAGTTTCAATAAACAAATGTCAGCAGTTTCTCCTAAAGGTGGTATTTGTGACGAACAAACAAACAAACTTGATTAAATTTACAAAGCAGTGCAAAAATTTTCAAAATTTACAAGATTGAGAAAAATGACCAAATTGACAAAATTTACAATGCTGTCAAAACTCCTAAAATTGGCCAAGTTCTCAAAATTTACAGAATAGGCAAAATTGATTAAATTGAAAATAATTATAAAATTGACAAAATTTACAAAATTGATAAAATTTTAAAGCTGACAAAATTGATAAATTTGACAAAACTAATTAAAAAGATAAAATTTACAAAATTGGCAAAGTTCAAAACATTGACCAATTTGACAAAATTTACAAAATTTACAAAACAAACAAAATTTACAAAATTTACAAAATTTACAAAATTTACAAAATTTACAAAATTTACAAAATTTACAAAATTTACAAAATTTACAAAATTTACAAAATTTACAAAATTTACAAAATTTACAAAATTTACAAAATTTACAAAATTTACAAAATTTACAAAATTTACAAAAAAGTAACAAAATTTACAAAATTGACAAAATTTACAAAATTTACAAAATTGACAAAATTTACAAAATTTACAAAATTTACAAAATTTAAAAAATTTACAAAATTTACAAAATTTACAAAAATTACAAAATTTACAAAAATTACAAAATTTACAAAAATTACAAAATTTACAAAATTTACAAAATTTACAAAATTTACAAAATTTACAAAATTTACAAAATTTACAAAATTTACAAAATTTACAAAATTTACAAAATTTACAAAATTTACAAAATTTACAAAATTTACAAAATTTACAAAATTTACAAAACTTACAAAATTTACAAAATTTACAGAATTTATAAAATTTACAAAATTAACAAAATTTACAAAATTGACCAAATTGATAAAATTGACATAGCTGTCAAAATTCTTAAAATTTTCAAAATTTACTAAATTTACAAAAATTACAAAATTTACAAAAATTACAAAATTTACAAAATTTACAAAATTTACAAAATTTACAAAATTTACAAAATTTACAAAATTTACAAAATTTACAAAATTTACAAAATTTACAAAATTTACAAAATTTACAAAATTTACAAAATTTACAAAATTTACAAAATTTACAAAATTTACAAAATTTACAAAATTTACAAAATTTACAAAATTTACAAAATTTACAAAATTTACAAAATTTACAAAATTTACAAAATTTACAAAATTACAAAATTTACAAAATTTACAAAATTTACAAAATTTACAAAATTTACAAAATTTACAAAATTTACAAAATTTACAAAATTTACAAAATTTACAAAATTTACAAAATTTACAAAATTTACAAAATTTACAAAATTTACAAAATTTACAAAATTTACAAAATTTACAAAATTTACAAAATTTACAAAATTTACAAAATTTACAAAATTTACAAAATTTACAAAATTTACAAAATTTACAAAATTTACAAAATTTACAAAATTTACAAAATTTACAAAATTTACAAAATTTACAAAATTTACAAAATTTACAAAATTTACAAAATTTACAAAATTTACAAAATTTACAAAATTTACAAAATTTACAAAATTTACAAAATTTACAAAATTTACAAAATTTACAAAATTTACAAAATTTACAAAATTTACAAAATTTACAAAATTTACAAAATTTACAAAATTTACAAAATTTACAAAATTTACAAAATTTACAAAATTTACAAAATTTACAAAATTTACAAAATTTACAAAATTTACAAAATTTACAAAATTTACAAAATTTACAAAATTTACAAAATTTACAAAATTTACAAAATTTACAAAATTTACAAAATTTACAAAATTTACAAAATTTACAAAATTTACAAAATTTACAAAATTTACAAAATTTACAAAATTTACAAAATTTACAAAATTTACAAAATTTACAAAATTTACAAAATTTACAAAATTTACAAAATTTACAAAATTTACAAAATTTACAAAATTTACAAAATTTACAAAATTTACAAAATTTACAAAATTTACAAAATTTACAAAATTGATAAAACTAACAAAATTGATAACATTGACCAAATTTACAAAATTGATAAAACTAACAAAATTGATAACATTGACCAAATTGATAAAATTGACATAGCTGTCAAAATTCTCAAAATTTTCAAAATGGACAAAATTCACCAAATTCACAAAAATGACCAAATTGAAAAAAATGCTAAATTTACAAAATTGATAAAATTGTCAAAGCTGCCAAAATTCTCAAAATTGACAAAGTTCTAAAAATTTTCAAACTTTACAAAATTGATTAAATTGAAAAAGCATAATTGACCAAATTTACTAAATTGACCAAATTGACAAAATTTATCAAATTGACCTAATATTGACAAATCGTCAAAATTTACTAAATCAACAAAATTTATAAATTTGAATAAAATGATATTAGCTTAGCTTAGCTTAGCTTGGTTATTATAAATTTGAATAAAATGATATTATTGACAAAATTTACTTAATGATCAAAATTGACAGAATTGCCATTCAAAATCATTGGAAACCCCTGCCCATAAACTTTTATTATGAGTATGTTTAAAAAAAAATGAGACTAAAGGTTGAGAAAAAACTTGACTACCTATCAAATGAAACCCCCTCAGTTCCAGCGTTCCAAAAAAACATAATTGAAAAACTTTTTTGCTTTTTGAAACTGTGAGGGAAATGTTGAAATTTAAATATAGATAAAATTGGTTTAAGACGGCAATTATAAATTTGTTTATAGAGTTTAACTCTTTTGAAATTTCGCATAAAACAAGATTTAAAGCATGATTTTATTCTATCAAACTTGATTTTTGATTGAAATAACTTTTAACACATTGAAATAACGTCATGATTCGAATTCCCGGACGCTTCGAAACCCGGACACTTCAACTTGTTTTATCAATTATTTGGATATAAGTTCGCATTATGAATGTCAAAACTGTGTTATTTGATGGATTCTAACATCAACTTTCATTTAAAGTTTGTTTGAACGTATTTAATGCCTAAACAATTAAATAAAATAAAATTGCAAGTTTACCAATAATGCGAAACATTTCAACGGAAATATTTCATAGGCGTCCGAAGCACCGGGAAGGCAAAGCAGAAATTTATGTTTTTGATTTTCTTAAATTCTAGCCATTTTTTATATAAAATATCGATTGTTTTGATGTTAACAGCTTATTTGAGACCTAAAGAATGCCATTTACTAACATTTCAGTCCAAATTTGTGCGATTCATAAGCAAAATCGAGTGTCCGGATTTCGAATCAGCTTTTATCAGTGTCCGGGATTCGAAGCACAACAAGTCATTTTAATTTTTAACTTCTGATGAAAAATTGTAAGAAAATACATATTTTGCATGCATTCTCTTAAAACTGACTGATTATACTAAATCCTGATGATAGTTCTACATTTCCAACTAATTACATGATTTTTTGCCAGCTATAACAAAAATAATATGGTACTAAGTGTCCGGATTTCGAATCATGACGTTACTGACAAATCAATAATATTCAACATAAAAAAAGTAAAGTAAATCTTTCCCAGTTCCTGAGGGGAACACCCTTGAAGAGTATCGGGGCCGGCATTTACAAAGCGGATTCAGTGGCAGTTTCATTCTCAACTTAGTGTTAACATGTTAAGGTTAATGTTAACATTCCATAGGTCGCCTCCCTAAGGTGTCGTGATAAAGTCCAGTTTGTGACGATACACAACCTTCCCTTTACTAAGCAATCGATTCCAGAAGGGAAAAGATCACCAGTCGTGTTGGTCCGAGCCGGGATTTGAACCCCGATCTACCGCTTACGAGGCGGAAGCGTTACCACTGGGCTACGTGGCTCGATCAATATTCAACATGGATTTTTAGAATTATATCAAGATACACAATATTAAAAGGAATCTTGATAACAAAAAAGTTTTTTGAGCTCTGAGATATTTCGTTTTTTAAAGAATAAAGCAGACCTCAAGCGGTTCGTGCAAAAAAAACATGTTAAAATTTAAAATGTAATTATTTTTAACCTGGGTTATGAATAGATAGAATGCGTAACGTAGTTTTTGAATGATCCCTCTTTGTTTACAATTACCGAGTAGAAGGTTGTTCAAGCACAAGCATGATTTTTTTCTTACTGGAAAATGAGCTGTTCATAATCAGTGGAATTTGCTTTATTTTGTTTTGTTTTTGACTTTTTTTTTGCTGTGTTTTCAAGTTTAAATCGGTTAGAAGAAATTTTTTATCTATACGGGTGACGAAGAACTGCAGCGAAAGTTTTATTATGCGATGTCGCAGATAAATTCCCTGGCTGACTTAGGAATCCTGCAGCTCTTCCTGGTCCAGCAAAAAAAAAAAAAAAAAACATAGCTTATTATAGCGAATCTGATCCAACAAACAGAGAAGATTTTTACCAAACCAGTAGGCTTTCAAAAGGAATCAAACAACTAAGACAGCTTCTGGATGGATTCAACCACATGGACTCCATAAACCACTTCCATTCATAATTATAAAAAAATAACGATTTCATCTTCATCTTTCTAAAGATTTGTTGACTTCAACTCCAGGCCTTCAAAAGCCACATTTTTTTTCATTCTTCTAAAACAAAAATTTAATGATCGATAACAATACTCCTTACTTTTGGCGAACAGTAAACTGGTTCCAATTTGACAGTTGAAAATTGAGGCCGTTTTGCAAACCACTATTCAGCGCCCAGTTTTTAACTTAGACAAAATTAAAAAAAAATGTTTGGCAAAGTTGAAAATCAGAAAATCTTATGTATTTTTGAATTTTATCGAAAAAAATTGATTTAATTTTTTTTTTGTTTGGTGATTGATGTTCACTTTGTATAAACAGTTTTAGCAATCATCAATCAGAAGTCATATTCCACGGTCCTAACCTGGTCGCAGCACCTAAAAGGACATAATAAAAACAAGCTACACTCAAAGTAAAAAGTATCATTTTTTCAAGTTCACCCGTCGTCACCCTTAAAAAGGGTATCGAATATGTACTGAAATTGACATACTGAATTTGACGCCGGGTGAACTTTAAAAAAGGATAGAAAGTATCCTTTTTGAGGATTGAAAGTACCCTTTTGAGGGATACTTCTGACTTTGAGTGTATGAAAACAAAAATAATCAAAGGTCTTATTATTTGAGGTTCTGGAAAGTCGGGTACTCAGTCAGTCTCCTAATTTTTGAACTTTTTTGTTTTTTTTTATTTTACTTTTTGTCAACTTTGGCCATGTTCCTTACTAATACCTCGCACATTTATCGTTAAAATAAATATGTAGTAATTTTTGGTAAGTTCCAGTTTAAGTTCAGACCCTCTCTATGTAGGCTTAGTGATTTTTCACGCTCGAAAATTGCAAATTTCACGGAGACCTCAATTTCAAAACACAAAATTTCACGCAGATTTCGCGGAACGTGAAAAATGTTAAAATAACTCTGAAAATCTTATGTTTGAATCACAGAAACTACTTTTCATGCTTCATTATATATTATTCTTCAATAAACAAAAAAATCTTTCATAAATTTGAACGTGACACAAAAAAAATCTCCTAATTTTCAAAAAGATTCCACCTAGTTTATGGATAGACTCTAAATATATTTTGAAATAAAATGTAGGGCATGTTAAAAAGTTTTCGCTGATTTGCTTCATTTTATTGAATTTCATATCAAAGCAAGATTTAACAATCTTGTCCAACAAAAATGAGTGAAATAATTTGATTTTTTTGCGACATTTAGCAAATTAACATTTTTTATTATCTCCCTTTTCAAAATTTAAATTTTAAATCAAAAGTAAAAAATAATATAATTTGTAACGAAATCAAAATTTTTATACAACAATAAAAACAAAAAAAGTAGTATTTTTTTTTACTTTCACGGGAATTATCCACCCAAATAATCAAATATCGCTAAAATTCAATAGGACTCAGAAAAAATCTGTTAAGTTTTTAATAAAACAAATCACGATTCTTTTAATTTTTTTTTCAAACTAAACCTTTCAAAAAATAGCAGTAAAATTGTTATTCAGTGAATGAAAATATTACTAAACTTAGTATGTTTCTAAAAACACTGAAAAATCTGAACAATTCTTCAAATATATAAAACACAAGCTTTTCAATTGAAAACTAATAAAATTTACCTAAATAGTCTGTATGGATGAAATATTTAAAAACAAACTCCACTTAGAATGTAAATGAAATGTAATTATTATAAGAAAGTTCAATAAAGACATATTTAATTTCCAAAAAATTTAAAAACAAACATGATTTGAGAAAATTGATAAATTTCACGAATTTCACGCCGACCACGAAATCATCAAAAATCACTTACCCTATGTTAATAATTGAACAAGGGTATTAACTCACTTAATTCTATAGTAGTTCATAAGATTATGTTTATTCCTATTTGAGTTAGGTAAATCATTTTGAGAAAAATCGTTACAGCTTTGCACAAACATAAAAATTCACGGGATTTCGCGGAAAAAAAACAAATTTCGCGGATTTCACGCTGTCCGCGAAATCGTGAAATTTCACTAACCCTACTTATATGAAAAATGAGAAGAAAAAAAAAACACTCAAAAAATGTGGGGCCAATTGATAGTTTCACAAAAAGTACGTTTCGTACAATGCGGTTAAATTTGTGATGGATTTCACATAAGTAAAATCGTAAAAAAAAGTTTTTGAGATACACTCAAACCCCGATGGTTTGACACCAACTGTTTTCAAACGAACGGGGTCACATTTTAGTTTGACACCCTTTTTACAAGGAGTTCACACACACTACCAAACGTTTGTTTTGATAGTGTTCGTGAGCGCCGTGTAAAAAGTGACAGTTGTATTGACATGTCTCATGCCACTGAGGTACAACATAAAAATTGATTTACAACAGTTTTCGCGCTTTCTGCCGAATCAATGTCGCGATCTTGATTTTCTGCTGTTATTGATTTCACACCTCACCACAGGGCAAATCAAATCAAGCCAAAGCCAAATCTGGTGCCAATTCGCAATGCAGGTTTTCTCGCCCAACAAGCGCGCTAGACGGGCGGTGCAACGGTGGAATGTAAATTTCTTGTTCGTTTTAAACTAGCAACGGCGCGTGTGACAACAACAACGGGCCGTTAAATCACGCAGGTGTCAACTAATCCAAGGTTGCTTGCAATGTTGAAGGTTGCGAAAAATTTGCGGAGTTGTTATTTTTTATTGATTTTATTTGAATTCGAGCGTTCTTTCAAACAATTTATTTTAATGAACCAAGATTTGTTAGGAGATCTAAATGAAACAAACAGGTTATCGATTGCAAATCTCGATTCGGAGCGTGGGAATGGTTTCAGTAGTTTTCAAGTGCCTTTGTCCAGAGGCTGCCCTGGTCCACAGTTGTGACCACTTCAGGACCAAACTCTCTAGAGTCGACTGTGAGACACACCAACGCCAAACTGGCCGAACTACGAGTACAAAGTTCGCCTCATGTTTCTGCAATGTGGGCAACTCTCCTCCCTAAAAAGAGCCAGCAGACTGATCGGAAAATTGATTTCTGAATTATACGCACGTCAACCGCTGCAGTCATTTGTACAAAGAGTCAGCGAGACCCCTCCTTTTACAGATATCGTCTGTTTTGGGGAACATGCCAAAATGGTCATTCATCAGCTCGCAAAATTAAGTAACCGCAAACTCTGCGAATAAAGCCTCAAACCAAAAAGTCTCAATTTATGTTCGGAAACTTTTATTTTATTATATTGCCATCGACGATTTAATGATTGAGTTGAAAGTGAAGCGACTTTTCGATTGGTTGTGTCACCCCACAGCCCTGTTTGAAAAATGTCGCACGTCGTACGAGTTGTCGCACGGTTTTGATTTTACCGTTTCGATATCGATTGGTCGAATGGACGACAAACGGACGACAAACACTTGACATGCCCGACATGGTTTTTCTCATCGATTTTTTGACAGCTCGATGACTTTACCGTGTCGTCGCAAACACTTTGAAAGTTTTATTCATGTTCGAACATGTTTCATGAACAGAAGAGCGGCAAAGTCTGTTTTGTCAGAAGTTTTTAAAAAAGAATCGGTTCAGTAATGCGGTGAAGTCAGAGAAGAGTAAGATTTTAATAGACACTTGCGTCTTCAAAACGTCTTCAAATTCCTTTCTGGAAACCATTACCAGGAGAAGGAGGTCAAGGGAGTGGGTTTTTGACTCCCAGCTGAAGGACAACTTTGTGCTCGTGGAGGTGGACGACTTCAACGAATGGGCCGGACATTCAGAAAAATCCAAGGTTGGCGTGGCTTTATCAGGATCTTTACAGTCCGTCGGCTACGAGGAGCACGAGGAGGCCTAATCCAACGGAGAAAACGATCCTAAAGGTGATGGCCGGAGGTTAAGTGGGTGAGGTGCATTCCATCGTGGATAATTGCGGCAGTACAAGGACGGGCAAGACACACGTCATATTCGGATACGGGCTGATACGGGTGACCTACCAGAAGGCCAAGAACTTGACCATTCCGTTGCTTTCGATTCTGGAGATTGAGACGTGCAAACGCCACCTGTGTATAATAAAGCTGGCCTACTTCCCGATCTTGAATCAGAAGCGCTTTAGGCAATCCAAGACGATTCAGGTAAAAATGGCTTATTTGGTAAAAATTTCATGTTAAAAAAAAGTTTCTTTCTCCAAACAGTTCGAATGTTGGTTCCACTGCGCGCCGAAGATCTCAACAGTGGTTTCACCGGCAAGAAATGTCTTCCACCCACACAGCCGCCGGTTCTGCACCAAATTAGCATCCTGAACGAGTTCCAGAACGACAACGCCATGACCTAGGAACCGCAAGACAAAGACGCAAGACAGAAAGAACTACCGCAATTCGCCACCAGTTCCGGCGTGAGCTCGGAGCCTCCGATGGAGGAAATTGACCGATAAAACGAAGTGAAAATTTTGCAGATCGGCCGAAAAGGATCGACAAAAACAATCCGGTCAAGCGGCATGACACGATCAAAACCTACGGAGCACCTTCTTCAACCCAACTTAGCTGAAACCGACCAAATTCAACTTGGAGCGTCAAACAAATCTCGAGTAAAGAGATGGTGAGATTAATTCAACAATTAACATGCTAATCGATTGTAAAATAATCATAATAAATGAAAATAAACAATAAATGCTCTAAAACAACTATTTTTATTTGAAACATAACCTAAAAATCCAAAATGACAGCACACGACAAAGGCGCGACATCCTAAATAACAAAACCGTGCGACGTCGGTCAAATGTCGTACAATTTCGATTATCGATCGCACGACAAATACGACATTTTGGTGCAAAAACGTATGACATTCGCGCGAAAGTTGTACGACATTGTCGTGCGACGTCGTACGATTGCACGGACGACAAACGACGGACGTCTGACGGACTTTTCAGTCAGGGAGGGTAAATACAGAGAGCCCCCAGCAAAGCTTCGTGATCCAATGCAAAACACTGTGAACACATTGCTGATGCATCCTTTCGACCGTTGCAACGCTTTGGTGAGATAATGCATCGACTGGTCGTCGTCACTCAAGTTTATTCCAACTTGATTGAAACGGGTGTTTTGTTAATATTTAAATAACAATCATGTCCACCACTCAGTGTCGTGCATTATAATATGCCGCGTAATTGAATCAACACGAGGTGCAGGCAGGTGCCACCCGCACCCACCCCTTATGGGCAGCGGCTTCCTTTGAACTTTATAATCTCTAATTTAATATCTAAATACACGCTCATCGTTGTGAATTTTTCTACACTGTTTTTCCATGAGACAGATTTTTTTTACAATTAAGTAAACAGGAATATTTGCATTAAAAATCTTCGATTTAAGCTAACAGTTGCGCTTTTCTAGAATCATTTCAATTTATCCCTTAATTTTAATGTTTATCAAAATGCAAACTTTACTAATAAATTCAGATTAGACAAATGAACGAGCGGCGCAGGAACTGTGATCTTCAATTTTATCTTGAAAACTTTTTCTTTCTTAGCAAATATTATCCCGCAATCTAATTTTCTGTTGACCGATTCTTAGCGAAGCTACACCAAAATGTCACTTTTTTCAACTTTCAATGTGATTTTTTATATGAAAAATTTCATTTTAATTATGATCTAATAATTTCAATGTGCTTTAAATGCGTTTTCTTATCTGAAATGCCAAAAATATTGACCAAATAAGGTCTGCAAGTCATTGAATGGGAGCGGAGTTTTTTCATAAATCTGCTCCTTTCGTTGTCCCGTCACGAAAAGAAATGGCTGGCAAAAACTCAAATCTCAACCAAATCTTTCAGTTCAAAGAGCAAAAGATTCGTTTTTCAATTTGTGATAATGTGTAGAAGAGCAAAAGTTTTAAAAATTAATCTGGCAAAACTGTGTCGATTTTTTTGGTATGCCTTTTAAAATTCCAGTTTTATGATGTTGTCCCGTCACGCTACATTTTCATTTCAGGAGAAGCACAGGTATAATATTGTTCATTATGCATGGCATTTCTATGTTAAAAAAACCAATTATCTTTTCAAATATGTAATAACATTGGGGAGTTTCTTCTTTAATTTTGCCACTACAGCCAAAACGCTGAAAAAAACTTGGGAATTTTGTTGAAAAGGAGCCGAAGAATCGGTCTGTTAAGGTTTGTTTGAAAAATAAACAAAACTCACAAAATAAACTGAGAATGCTTAAACTGGCACCTCTGCACCAGTTTGATCAAGAAACTAGCAGCACAGTATGAAAATTTAGCTCAAAAATAAAACGGAAATTAATTAATAAAAAAGTGGGGTTTCCAATTTCCTATTTTTCAAACAAAATTAAAATTAAAAAGGCACCGAAAAAAACTTGTTCTGGTATGACTCTGTTTCAGTTTTTTTCTGATTGGAAAATAAAAAAAATGATAAAAAACAGCATTCCCATCACTAGCGTGCCCAGGTCCTCAAGGAAGGTGGGGCAAAAATATTAGAGTTTTGAAAATTTCGTCGTTTATGGACACCCCCTGCCCAATTTTAGAACAAATTTCCGAGGATGGTGGGGCAACTGCCCCATGTTGCCCCACCCTGGGCACGCTAGTGATTCCCATACAAAAAAAAACAATTCAAAATTGCTGAAAAAGTCAGATTTCTACAAACATTTTTGATTCATTATAAATATCCATGCGGGTGGACGGCTTTTTGGTTAATTTTGCATCATACCCTATCGGCTATTTGGCGGCCATGTTTGTTTTAGAAAAAAACATTCAAATCTTAATTCAGCATGTATCAATTAAAAAAATGTTTTTTTTTGTGTTGTCTGTAGAAGCATTTTACATATCGTGATTATATGTTCATTTCAATTTACTTTTTCTAGACCATAAAGATCCATTGCCTCAATAGGCTCAAGAGTGAAAGACACCTTATGAGCAATTCTCTGAGATTTTGGGTATTCGTTTTTTTGTATTTATTAATCTGGCTGAAACTTTTTTAGTGCCATCGGTATGCCCAAAGAAGCCATTTTGCATCATTAGTTTGTCCTTATCATTTTCCATACAAATTAGGCAGCTATGATTTTTATTTTCACTTTTTGTCACTAAAACTTAATTTGCAAAAAAAAAAACACTATTTTTATTTTTTTCATTTTCTGATATATTTTAGGAGACATCCAATACAAACTTTTCAGAAATTTCCAGCACGGGCAAAAAATCTTTGAACGAGTTATAAATTTTTGAATCAAAACATATTAAAAAAACGAATTATTGGTCGCAAAAAAATTTCAACTTCATTTTTCGATGTTAAACCGAATTTGCAACCAAAAAGTACTTTAGTGAAATTTTGATAAAGTACACCGTTTTCAAGTTATAGCCAGTTTAGGTAACTTTTTTGAAAATAGTCGCAGTTATTAGTGCACATGTTTGCCCACTTATGAAACAAATATTTTTTTGAAAAGCTGATTTTTTTTTCTATATTTTGCTTATTTGAACTTTGTTGATATGACCCTATGTTGCTGAGATATTGCCATTTTTTTTTACTGTGTGAGATATTGCCATGCAAAGGTTTAAAAACAGGAAAATTGATGTTTTCTAAGTCTCACCCAAACAAATTTGCAACGGCCTAGGGGAAATATACCCATTTTAAGCCTAATAAGCGGATGTTTGAGTTATGCTGGATAATCTGGAGTGTTTCTTAAAATTTACTGAAACCAAGTACATCAACGAGTAGAGCAACTTTTTGTGAACATTTCTGTTTACTTTCACTTTCATCCCAGATGTATTCTAATCAGTCGAGAATGCATTGGGCCACGCCCATTTTTCTATTTTCAGCATAGTTCTTTTTTCTTCCAGCGCTCTTTTGGGTCTGCCAATTGTGATGAAATTTTAAGCAAACACTCACGAAAAGTAGCACTTACACGGAAAAAAAGAGTTCTCACTATCGTGAACAAGCGTTCATGAAAATGAGCACCTCGAACAAAGTGTTCAAATCCCATGGTACGATTTTGAAAAACGTACCATGAAATTTGAACACTTTGTTCGTGGTTCCCATTTTCATGAACGCTTGTTCACGATTTTGGGAACTCTTTTTTCTCCGTGTATAGAGAAAATTTCCTGGCATCACTGACTCACTCCAACAGGCGCTGCTGTTGGTGTTGGTGGCCACTTTTTGTTCTTCATTTGCCTTGGCTTCTCGCACGGTTTTCTTCAGTCTTCGATTGGAATGGGTCGTCAAAAGTCAAACGTCAAAACACTTGGCGCGTTTGTTTTTTGATGGCGCTTGCTAATTATTTACATGTTTCGGGATTATTTTTCAAGCAAGTGACAAACTAATTTGCAAAAGAACATGTTGCCGGTAGTTGGAAGCAATTTTGAAATCGTTAGCGCAAGTGAATAGATATTGATGGCGACTTTAAGCAGTTAAGCTCTCATCTTGCGTGTGGATGTGTGTGCCACCAAAATGATGAGAAATGGTCTCGCTGAATAGAAATTATGATCAAAAGTGCATTAAATTTGATCTTTTTGACCAGCAAGTGGCATAAATTTGTGTGCTTAATTGAGGCGGTGCTGTTGCTGGTAAGTTTATAGCCTAAATAGTATTGATGTAGCTTTAATCGAGCATCAAACTGTCCATATGACGAAGATAGGTGTTTGATTAGAAAGGGTATATTTCCCCTAATATGCTTTTCAACTGTTTGAACAAATCCAGAGTTTTTTTTATTAGGTCCTATAAACATATCTAGAGTTTTTTTTGAAAAGGTCCTATAAACATATGAAAGACCTTTTAAAGGACCTTTTAAAAAAACTTTAGATATGAAACACAATAGTGTCTAGGAATGATCTTTTTTCATGCATCGCCGGCTGCTCCCATCTCCACCGCACACCGGGACAAGAAAGAGTCTTGAAATGTGTGAATTTTTGATGCTCCACTTTTTTTGAGAGGATAAGGGAAATTCTCCAGGGTATCTTCAAGTAAGTTTCGCTTGAAGATGGATGGTTTTTTGGGAAGATGAATGGTCTAAGAAGCCTCTCTAGGCGAGTGGTTTTTGTTTCTAATGGGGAAGCTTTCATTTTTTCTCATCTATTATTGGAAGAATTTTATTGCCGTTAAGGCTATGTTTAGTGTGGTAATGCAGATTCAATTACAAATGCGCCTACGAGTTATGCAAATCTTGTATGGTTGATCTGAATGTTCAACTTGCATTCATCCTGTATTCTCATCCGATTCTACCCTCAAAATCAAAAGTACCATAAAACGGGGTGACTTTGATAGGTTTGAGATTTTTCCGCAAACAGAAGAGTACAAATTAAATCCGTACGGAATGGTATGGAATCATTCTGACCGTGGAAATGGTTTCACACATTTGGCTCATTGCCTTTATATGCTTAATTTATAACAATTAAAATATTATGTTACAATCTTGATTTTTCGATGTCATTTAAAATCGATAATTTTCCGGCCTTCCAATTATTTTTAAAATGAAATATTAACTTGAAGTTTTTATGTACGCATAAGTTATTTTTTCATATCAAAGAGCTTTTTGTGGTGGCCAATTGATTGCTTAAAAATCATATAAAATATGGCAAGACAACATCGTTATTATCTTTTTGCAACATGCTGAAATCCGATCCCTTTCCAAATAAGTTTTAATCCCATCGTCAGCAGCTACTTTCCCAACAATCAACCCCATCTATTGTCACTAAAAATCCGCGACGCGACAATCAATCACAATTACTGAACAAGGTCCCACTCTTCATTCAAATTCGCGCTACGACGAAATAGAAACCTGCTCTGCACTCGCACACACAAACACACACACACACTTCTTCACCCCTTTCAATAATTTCGGCGCGCACTTTTTCAATTAGTCCTACCCCGCGGGCACGTGTGGGCGCGTTCCCCCCTCTTACCTCGCATGCGACGACGACGTCACGATCCTCTCCTCGGTCATCCGCTGCTGTTGACCTGCACGACCTGCCGCCCCTTCCCCGTACTTGTTCTCCTTGCCAAAGATGCTCCCGCCGTACGGATTCTCGCCGAGGTAGTACTTTTGCTTGGGGATCGGAATGCCCGCGCTGTTGGTCGTCATGTCGGACACGATGTCGGACGATCCGCGCCGGTCGTAGCTTGCTGGATCACGATCGCGTACTTCTGGACGTCTGACCGGGTTGCCGTTCTGTTTGTGACTGACTGTGCGTTGGGCTGACTGGTTTTGCAAAGCAGCTGCCGATGGAGGTTGAGTTGGTGGTGGTGGTGGTGAGTATCCTCGTCCAATGTGACCGTCGATGACGTTGTACTGCTGGTAGGTTGCACTGGACGAGCTGTTGCGTTTGGCGGCGGCGGCGGCGGACGAGGAGGTCGGGGAGGGTGATCTTCGACTTTGCTTGACGGCTGATTTGAGACGTAGTTTGCGTTCGGCGCTGGCCGACCGGATCTTGCCGACCAGCTTGCGGATGCTGTTCCCGATCGCCGAGCCGACCTTGCTCTTGGGCGGCGTGCTCTGGGCGCGCGAGTTGCCGTTGGCGGTCCCGTTGCGGGACGACGTGTGACTAAGATCCTGGATGCTGCTGAAGCGCGTCTTCTGGTAGGGCTTGCGCAAGGTCGTCGCCGCCGGGGGGATCTGTATCGGTGAAATCGATCGGCTGCGCGGTGCGCGATATTCGATGACCTGCGGCGGGGCCACCTCCACAACGTGCTGCTTCTGCATCATCCCACTCCCGTTCGTCAACTTCCTCTCCAGCGCCTTCTTCCGCTGCGGAACCGCCGGGCGATCCTCCTGAACGACGTACTCAATACGATCAGGCGACACCGATCGTGCCTCCCGTCCGTACCTCGCGTTGAAGTTACTATCCTTCAAGTGCTTCGGCGATCGCGGCGTCGTAAAATACGTCGACGAAGAAACGTACGCCGAGTCCTCCTTGTACGAAGAGTCCTTCAACTTCCCCGACGACCTGTACCCACCGTACTCATCCCCATCAACCAAATTCTCCCGCGACCCCCGGTACCGATTCCTCTCGTTCCACTCACTCACCCCCTGGAAGTACTTCCGCCCCACAGGTTCCTCCCGCTCCGGCAACACAACCTTCCCCACCGAACTCAACCCATGACCATCCTCATTACTCTTGATCGTCACATTAAAGTATGTCTTCTTCGTCGGCTCCACCAGCTCATCCAGATCGTCCCGCGATCCCCGCGACGACCTCGACTCACTCCCAAAGTGACTCTCCAACCACTTGCTCGTCTCGTGCTTCCGCGTCTCGTCCTCCCGGTCAAAATCGAGCGGCCGCTTCGTCAACGCATCCGTCCGATCGATCAACGGCTGCGGCAGTCCCGTAACCACCCCAGCGACCTCCTTGGGCGTCGAGTGGCGCCCCAACCGGCGGGCCTTTCGCAGACGATCCGAGAGCGAGTCCCACTCGGAGAGCAGGTTCTCCGGACGTCCGGTGGCGTCCTTTTCCATCTGGGTGTTTTCCGCCGAGTAGCGCATCTCGTGGCCCACGACCTGTCCGGCGGAGTCGATCAGATCCACGTGCTGCTCATCGCGCTGCTTGAAGTATCGCGCGGAGGAGGCCTGTGGGAAAAGGGGGAAAGAGGAAGAGAGAGTTAATTAATTTATTGTAAATTAGTAAAAGTATCATACATTAATTTAGTGTAGTTGTGTAGGTGATCAAAAACCTAATTTGAATTTCTCTTATTTTTTTCGTTTGTAGGACAGTCCAGACTCGATTAAAAAAAGTCAGCCTAGAATACTCTAAAGAAAGTGATTTAGAATTTTTAAATCCAAGATGGCTGCCAAAATGGCTGTGATGAAATATTGAGAAAATGCATTTGGTAACTTAATAGGCAATCAACCAATAAAATTTGAGTAAATTCGGGTCACAAAACTCTAATTTGATGTTAAAAGTAAGAAAATATAATAAAACATAAGATACAGTCATCTCACATATTCCGAACACCCACAAATTCGGAACACTTTTGTGATAATTTGTCAATAATATGCCAAATGCAGCTTTTCTGTCGACCCTTCTATTTTTAGGTAAAAGTAATACTTTTTAAACAAAAACTGCTTTTCAAGACAATTTTATCCAGAGCACCAAAACACTGCCTCCAAATTTCCTGTTCCATGATTGTGGGATGTTATTGCGCCTCCCACAATTGTGAAACACCTGAATTTAACTGATATTTTCACAAAAAAAAGTTATCAGACCATTCATAATGTATTACTAAGCATGAGTTTTATTGGTTTCAGAGTGCAAAGTCATTATTTTGTAAAAAATATGTACTCCTGGAGAGAAAAAAAAGTTTGTTTACATCCGTGAGAAAAAAGTGTTCCGAATTTGTGGATTTCAAGGGTCAATGTTTTTCTTTGAAAACTTGATATAAAACATAAAGGTCTATACACCTATCGAAAGATCGCAAGAAAAGCTTTCACATGAAGGTAAAAGCAAATCATTATGTTTAATTATCGATTTTATATGATTTGTTGAACATTTGCCGATCTGTAAACTGATCCGAATATGAGGGATGACTGTAGTAGTTTATGCAACAAGTTGCAAAAAGAAGATTCTTTCAGCATGAGTCGTACAATTACCCAACGAGGTTTACCGAGTTGGATAAAAACGACGAGTGATGAAAAAATCGAAAAAACGAGTTCTATACAACATTTTTTTTGCAATTTCGAAAAACGCTTTTTCAATGAAATTTTATACCAAACAAGTGCTAAGTAAATTCACCTATCAAAACAAAAAAAATATTGAAAATCTTACTTTTCAATACTAGTACTAAAAAGTTCAACTTTTCAACACCCATTTCAGTGCTGAGAAGTAGAACTTTTCGGCACTGCTATTGAAAAGCATTAATTTTCCATCCTGCGGTTTTTTGGTAGAGAAAAGTAGGCCATTTCGTCGGATTTTTCGCTCCACGTTTTTTCGTCTTCTAAGGATTTCCGTCAAATTCTTATCGGCTAGTTCTAGACGAACTTGTGAGTGGCAGTGGACAAGGTAGAGATGGTGGAGGTATCCGGGATTCGCGTTGCGTTGCTGCATGTCCGGGAAGACGTCGCTGACCTGGGATAGAGCCTCAATCGCACAGATGACGAGGAAATTTTGGCTGATTTGATGCGGCCGGATTGGCGGCTCCTAAGAACATAGGAGCTGCAGGTTGGGACACAATCTGGCTGTGTCTTTCGAAGATTTTAAGATTTGCTGATTCTTGGTGAGTGCTTTCCATCATTATTTGCTAAATGATTATATTCCCTTATATCATTATACTATAAATTCAATAGCCCTCCTACCCCTTCCTCACTTTCCCATTCCTTAATCCCATTTTGCCCAATTCCACTTCCCCCTAAAAATATAATTATCTGCCAAATTTACACTAACACACCACACTCAACTGATCCGGAGCGTTTGGTACGGTATGTCCACGCATCCTTCCTCCCCTGTAGATTCTGTGGAATGTGATCCGTTCACAGAATCCTCTCTGCGGTAAACACAACGCAGTAGGGCTGGCCGCTTTAATTTTTGTATTAAATTTTCGGGTGATCTCGGATGTATTGCAATTATTAATATTTACAAGAAAAGTGCTTGGGGCGTAATCTTATCACAAGACTTTCCAGCATGCTTTCATCGGACTGGCTGCGTTTGTGTTAGATTAGATAAGATTAGATTAGAGAAAAGTAGGCCATTTCGTCGCTCGAGAATGACAGGAAAAGTGAGTAGTTTCACGACAGAATTAAAAATAATAGTTTTGCACATGATTCGATTTGCCAATGTTCCATTCGGATAATCGAAACATAGGATAATCGAATCTGGACTGTATTATATTTGTTATTTGAAAAAAAAAAAAAAAAAAAACTCAGTTTCTCGACTTTTGCATAATTTTCAATAATTTTTGTTACATTTATTGCACAAATTTTGCCTTTCTAGACTTAACTTTTAATATTTTTTTCTACATTCAGTAGTTATCGCTTGCGATTTCTCAGAAATTATTAGTTCAATTTTTGTTAAATTTTCTGCTTTTTTCAATAAATGTTTTTTATAAATTTTAAAATTAAGCAAACATTTAAAAAATGTCAAAATAAGTTTTTTCAAAACGTTTTCTTAGCTCTTTTTTTTGGGCAAACAAGGGCACCACGGCGTCTTTTTCAGGGGGGTAGTATTTTTTGAGAAATAGCAAGAAAACTGTCATATACATATGAAAGTGTGGAACATCCCCGTTCATTTGCGGGGCGAACGAAAATCTTTGGTCGGGAAAAATCAAAGTTATCCTCATTTGAAGTTTTTGAACTTTTTTCCTATGGGGCGAAATTTCGTCTATTTCAATTTAGTATTGTTATAAGTGTACATAGACATGATTTATGGTTCAATTCATATCATTTCTTATGGGAAATGATGCAAGGAACATTTTTCCTGAAGCACGCAAAGTGATTGAAAATAAGGGAAAAAAGTTATAAAGGTTTTATTGGAAATTTGGGAGATTTTCTGATAAAATTGCACACCCCTTTCCCAAAAACCGCAATGTTTTTGATATTCATATCATTATTTTGATGAATTTTTTTTTAGAAATGTTTCTGGGCCCATTGAGTATACAAATCACTACAGAAAAGTGTAATTAATTGGGTTTATGCTCAACTGTAAGTAACTTTTATGAATTTTGGATTTCAACCGAATCAACATATTTTGGTGTGTTTTTGTTATAAAATGTACCGTTTACATTAAAATCTCACTTTTTTTGTGAGTACATGGTCCACATGATATTTTTTTATTTAATTGAGACATGCAGTGTAAATACAATTACAGGGTTTCTATTGCTATGCCTTTTGTTAATTTGTGTTTCCATTTGGGCTATATTATTTGTATTGAAACTACAGAGTTGAACTTGCAATTATTGGTAACATAACATAAATATTGCGTAAAAATCATTAAAAAGTTTAAATATATGTAAATCTAATAATTTTATCTCAAATAATTGAGCTTAACATACTAAACAAGTATGGCATTCAAATTTGAAACAACGAACAATACAACAATTAAATTGTTTTGCTAAAAAACACACAAATAATTGATCTTTTTATTTACAGTGGCAGTGCGTGGCCGAATGGTTACGCTGTCCGCTTTGTAAGCGGATGATTCTGGGTTCGATTCCCATCTGCTCCAACTTTCCATCGGATGAGGAAGTAAAATGTCGGTCCCGGCCTTGGTTGTTAGGCCGTTAAGTCATTCCAGGTGTACAAACAACACACCAAACCAAGCCTATTCCGGTGGAATCGCTGGCGGCGGTTGGACTCGCAATCCAAATGACGACCTTTGGACCTTCAAACACTGAGGTGGAAGGTTCCTTGGAGTAGAAAGAGGTATGGGTGCTCTCCCCATTCAAGCCTTCGGACTCCTAGGTTCGAGCAGAAACTTGCAATAGAGACCACAAAAGACCCGGGGGTCGTTAATGTGGATGGTTTGATTTGATTTTGATTTACAATATTATCACCTGACCTCAAAATAAGTACGAGATCTCTTGTGAGTTTTAATAAGACTAATACAAATTTGAAAATCTAATGAAAACGGTACATTTTATAACAAAAACACACCAAAATATGTTGATTCGGTTGAAATCCAAAATTCATAAAAGTTACTTACAGTTGAGCATAAACCCAACCAATTACACTTTTCTGTAGTGATTTGTATACTCAATGGGCCCAGAAACATTTCTAAAAAAAAATTCATCAAAATAATGATATGAATATCAAAAACATTGCGGTTTTTGGGAAAGGGGTGTGCAATTTTATCAGAAAATCTCCCAAATTTCCAATAAAACCTTTATAACTTTTTTCCCTTATTTTCAATCACTTTGCGTGCTTCAGGAAAAATGTTCCTTGCATCATTTCCCATAAGAAATGATATGAATTGAACCATAAATCATGTCTATGTACACTTATAACAATACTAAATTGAAATAGACGAAATTTCGCCCCATAGGAAAAAAGTTCAAAAACTTCAAATGAGGATAACTTTGATTTTTCCCGACCAAAGATTTTCGTTCGCCCCGCAAATGAACGGGGATGTTCCACACTTTCATATGTATATGACAGTTTTCTTGCTATTTCTCAAAAAATACTACCCCCCTGAAAAAGACGCCGTGGCACTTGTGCACTTTATCAAAATTACAAATTTTACATTAAAAATTGAGCCCAAAAATTTGGCTGACTTTTTTTTTAATTATTTGGAAAATCTTTTTTTTTCCTGACATTTATTATTTGGTGAAGACTTTTTGCCCTTTCTAGTATTTTCTTAAAAGATGACATGTTATGTCCGAAAATAAAATTAAAATAGTGTTTTTTTGGAAATAATTTCTAGTGACATAATAGTTAAAAAAACGCTTTTTAGATAGAATTTTATGCCAAACGTCCATGTGCTAAGTAAATTCACCGATCAAAACAAAACATATTAAAAATGTTACTTTTCAATACTAGTGCTGAAAAGTTAATCTTTTTAGCACCCATTTCAGTGCTGAAGAGTTGAACTATTCGGCACTGGTATTGAAAGGCTTCATTCTGCTATTTTTGGTAAAGAAAAGTAGGCCGTTTCGTCGCACGAGAATGACAGGAAAAGTAGCTAGTTTCACCACGACGGAAGTACAAAAAGCGTTTTAAAAAATCAGCATCAACATCAGCAATCTTAATTAACAGTTTAACTAAGAATTCAAATCGATGAAAATTAGTTTTTTTTAAGTGTTATCTGTATTGTAATTTTCAACTGACGATATCTCACAAACTATTGGTTCAGTTTTCAATGTTAATGTTTAGTAAAATTTTCAGGCCTTTTCAACAAAAATGATTTTACATTTTTTTAAATTTGGTCTAAAATTGGATATAAGAAAAATATTATTTTGCAGCTATTACAAAAGTTAGGAATATGTGATATATATGTTATTAATGATCAATTCCTTATTAAAATAATGTTTTTCTAAAGCATCCTGAATTTTCGAAATTGGTTACAAAAGAATACAAAATAGTAGTTTATACAACAAGTTGCAAAAAAAGGATTTTTTCAGCACGAGTCGTACATTTATCCAACGAGGTTCACCGAGTTGGATAAATACGACGAGTGCTGAAAAAACAAGTTTTGCCACGAGTTCCATACAACATTTTTTGCAATTTCGAAAAACACCCATTGAGTGAAATCTTAAGTCGAATTTTCATGTATTTTGTCAATAAATCGTTTAAATCAAAAAAATGTTGGAAAGTGTTACTTTTCGAAACAAGTGCTGAAAAATTCAACTTTTCAGCACCCATTTCAGTGCTGAAAATTAGAACTTTTCAGCATTTATTTTGAAAAGTGTTGCTATTCGATTCTGCTATTTTTGGTACAGAAAAGTAGGCTATTTCGTCGTTCAAGAATGACAGGAAACGTAAGTAGTTTCACGACGGAATTGCAAAAATTAAATTTAAATAATTGGATTCAGGCGTTGTGTAAATTCATCACTGTAGGATTGTTTGCAAAACTGTGTTGATGAATACTCAAAATAGACACATCACTCGCTAATTTGCACATTTATCTGAAGGCCAATACCAATAAATAAACAATAAATAGTTGTCCAAAAACCTGCCCCCATGACCAAATTTGGATTTCCCGTTCCCCACAACACAATCAACCCGTTAGTTTCGCGTTAAGAAAGAAAAAAAAAAAACGTGTTCTCCGCCAAGGTCACCTTTTGATCGACGATCCGCTCGGCGCTGTCCACCTGATCGATGCCGGTGCTCAGCCGTTCGTCCCCGGGCAGGTCGTCGTCGAACAGGACCTCGTGCTGGCGCGTTTGCGTCTTCTCCGTGACGAGCGTGCCGTCCGGTTTGGCCGACAGCTGGATGTCGGTGTCCTCGCTGTCGACGACCTTGCGCGACTTGGTGCTGTGGCTGACCAGCTGGGGGCCGGACGGGGCCAGCTCCAGGCGGGCCTCCTCCGTCAGCAGCAGCTCGCGGATGTCGTCCACGCCACTGTTGATGGCGCGCAGGTAAGCCTGGAAGGGGGAGAGAAGAGTTTTAATTTTTTTTTAAATTTGAAAAGCCATTTCTATTGTAATAAAAAAAATACAAAATTGCCTATAATAAATATATTTGCTAGCATATTTAAAATAAACTATCAGGACCCGCATGCCTTTTAAGTAAAGTGTTTTTTAACAAAGGAGAGTAAAAACTTAACAAATTACATAGGTCATAAAACTGTTTCATTTTGAAATATTATATAGAAATATTATTAAGGATAAAGTTTTCAAAAATGTATTGTACACGACTAGAGTTTTCTCGCAATCATTAGGAATTCAATTGACAACTAATTTTTCAAAATCTTATAACTTTTGGTAGAATTGACCAAATTGGATGCTTCCGGTTGCAAAAGATCCAGATTTGTCATTATTTTTACTATTTTTTTGGTTCTGATGCCCCGTAGGACTTAACGTCGTCGACTTAACCATGTCTGTTATTTTTGCAGGATAATGTAGTAGGAGAATGCACGGAAAAAAAACTGTGCGAGAAATCGTGAATTTCGATTCATGAATTCGTGAATAAATTTGTGCATGATTTCGTGATACCTTTCATGATTTCATGAATTTTATTCATGAAATCGTGCATAAAAATGCACGAATTTATGAATTTTATTCATGGCTAAAATATTTTTACGAATATTCATGAATTTTCCTTCATGAAATCATGCATATCACTATTCATGATTTCATGACTGATTTACATGAAGTCATGACTAAACTTCATGAATTCATGAAAAATATTCATGATTTTACGATTATTTATGCATGCGTAAATTTTACGCCGTAAAATTTTATTCGCGAATTTATGAATCATGTTTTTCATGATTTCATGAAAGTTTACATGATTTCATGAATAAAATGCATGAATTCGTGCATAACATTCATGGGTTTATGAATTTTTATCCATGTTTATGACGAGTGATCTTGATCAATCAAGAACAGTTTCGCTAGAACTGTCAAGTTTGTTTTTCGCTCGCCAGTTCAGCCGCGTGTTTATTAGCCACGAAGTCAATCGCGTTGTGACTTGTCGTGTCCTGTTTGTTGTGTTTGCCGGTGAAAGAGACCGTGATTTGTGGACCCGGGATTTGGAGGTGCTGTCCACCGGAACCGGGAAAAGATCTGCGGCCGTTCCGTTGGAAATGGCAACGGAGCCAAGAGCTAGCAGGAGGAGGACCAAGTTGCAGGAAGAGGACCGGGCGGCAGGAGGAGGACCGAGCGGCAGGAGGAGGACAGAGCGCGGGAGGAGGACCGAGCGGCAGGAGGAGTAACAAGGTAAGAGTGAGGACAATCTGCAAAAGGCAGAACAGTTCCCGGTTGGTTCGCGTGTTTGTTTTGATTGCCGAATCAAAGGGAACATGATCCATAAGACTGTTCCCGTGTTTTATCTCCGCGTGTGACAGTTTCTTGGTCGCGGACTCGTAGGGATTTCGGTTTTCTGTCAATTGTCGGGGCATTCTACGCGTGTGACAGACTGTGAGGTTTGTTTTGGTTTTGGAAACGAAAAAATCCCGTTTTTTATTGGTTCCCGTGGATGCGCTGAGTGACATTTCGGCGATTTGTTTTGAGCTAGAAATGGGGACAGGTAAAGTATGTTAATAATTTTAATGATTTTAATATTGTAAACATAAGCTGTTTTTAAGCATTTTAAGCAATTATATTTTCTTAGGTACTTTAATTTTGTATTGTATAATAAGTTTTTTGAATTACTATTATTTTGAGGTATGTTAAATATGCTAATGAATTTAGGTATTTTTATTTTTCCAGGGATGTAAATATTGTGACTTTTAAAAGTTTTTAAGTATTTCAAGTATTTTAAATATTCAAAGTGTTTAAAGTTTGTTGAGTATTTAAATAATTTTAAGCATTTATTTTTTTCTAGGTATTTTAATATTGTATAAGTTTTAAAAATATGTTAAGTATTTGAAATATTTATTTTTGAAGTATGTTTAATATGCTAATGATTTTAAGTATATTCATTTGTTAAGGTTTTTTGATATTATATGTTTTTAAAGTTTTTAATCATTTCAAGTATTTGAAATTATTGAAGTGTTTAAAATTTGTTAAGTATTTAAATAATTTTAAGCATTTAATTTTTTCTAGGTATTATAATATTTCAAGTATTTCAAATATTTTAAGTATTTGAAATATTCATTTTTTTAAGGTGTGATTTTAAGTATTTTCATTTTTTCAGGTATTTTAATATTCTATGTTTTTAAAGTTTTTAAGTATTTCAATTATTTTCCAGGTTTTAAAATTTTTAAGTATTTCAAGTTTTTTAAGCCTTTGAAAGATGTTCTTTAAAGTATGTTAAGTATGTTAATAATTATAATATTGTAGCTAATTATTTTTTAAAGTATTTAACATATTTAAAGTATTTTGAGTATTTTATGTATTTAAAGTATTTTAAGTATTTAAAGTATTTTAATTTATTTAAGTATTTTAAGTATTTTAAGTATTTTAAGTATTTTAAGTATTTTAAGTATTTTAAGTATTTTAAGTATTTTAAGTATTTTAAGTATTTTAAGTATTTTAAGTATTTTAAGTATTTTAAGTATTTTAAGTATTTTAAGTATTTTAAGTATTTTTAAGTATTTTAAGTATTTTAAGTATTTTAAGTATTTTAAGTATTTTAAGTATTTTAAGTATTTTAAGTATTTTAAGTATTTTAAGTATTTGAAGTATTTTAAGTATTTTAAGTATTTTAAGTATTTTAAGTATTTTAAGTATTTTAAGTATTTTAAGTATTTTAAGTATTTTAAGTATTTTAAGTATTTTAAGTATTTTAAGTATTTTAAGTATTTTAAGTATTTTAAGTATTTTAAGTATTTTAAGTATTTTAAGTATTTTAAGTATTTTAAGTATTTTAAGTATTTTAAGTATTTTAAGTATTTTAAGTATTTTAAGTATTTTAAGTATTTTAAGTATTTTAAGTATTTTAAGTATTTTAAGTATTTTAAGTATTTTAAGTATTTTAAGTATTTTAAGTATTTTAAGTATTTTAAGTATTTTAAGTATTTTAAGTATTTTGAGTATTTTAAGTATTTTAAGTATTTTAAGTATTTTAAGTATTTTAAGTATTTTAAGTATTTTAAGTATTTTAAGTATTTTAAGTTTTTTTAATATTTTAATTATTTTATGTATTTTAAGTATTTTAAGTATTTTAAGTATTTTAAGTATTTTAAGTATTTTAAGTATTTTAAGTATTTTAAGTATTTTAAGTATTTTAAGTTTTTTTAATATTTTAATTATTTTATGTATTTTAAGTATTTTAAGTATTTTAAGTATTTTAAGTATTTTTAGTATGTTAAGTATTTTAAGTATTTTAAGTATTTTAAGTATTTAAAGTATTTAAAGTTTTTTAAGAATTTTAAGTATTTTAAATATTTTAAGTATTTTAAGTATTTTAAGTATTTTAAGTATTTTAAGTATTTTTAGTATTTTAAGTATTTTAAGTATTTTAAGTATTTTAAGTATTTTAAATATTTTAAGTTTTTTAAGTATTTTAAGTTTTTTAAGTATTTTAAGTATTTTATGTATTTTAAGTATTTTAGGTATTTTAAGTTTTTAAAGTATTTTAAGTATTTTAAGTATTTTAAGTATTTTAAGTATTTTAAGTATTTTAAGTATTTTAAGTATTTTGAGTATTTTAAGTATTTTAAGTATTTTAAGTATTTTAAGTATTTTAAGTATTTTAAGTATTTTAAGTATTTTAAGTATTTTAAGTATTTTAAGTATTTTAAGTATTTTAAGTATTTTAAGTATTTTAAGTATTTTAAGTATTTTAAGTATTTTAAGTATTTTAAGTATTTTAAGTATTTTAAGTATTTTAAGTATTTTAAGTATTTTAAGTATTTTAAGTATTTTAAGTATTTTAAGTATTTTAAGTATTTTAAGTATTTTAAGTATTTTAAGTATTTTAAGTATTTTAAGTATTTTAAGTATTTTAAGTATTTTTAGTATTTTAAGTATTTTAAAGTTTTCAAGTATTTTAATTATTTTAAGTTAAGAGTTGAACCAGTTTTCGGCTTAAAAACTCTTTAATAAAGTATACAAAAAAAGTTTTTTTTAGTTTTTTAAGCATTTTGAGCATTTTATTTATTTTATGTATTTTGCGTATTTCAAATATTTTGAGTTTTTGAAGTATTTAATTTATTTTGCCTATTGAAGTATTTTAAGATTTTAAGATTTGTTGAGTATGTTGAGTATTTTATTTCGGTGTTTTTTTTTATTTTTCAAATTTTCAATTCAACTCTCTATGAATCTATTTTCGTCAAATTAAAGTGTTTGATCATCTGCATTAACAAAAAAAACCCCATTATTGTAATTAATCACTTTATTGTAACTGGAGTTCTTAATGAGACAAAAAATAATGGCTTAATTATACGAATTATCGATTATTCTATTATGAACTCAGACAATCAGACAATCGAGTCTGGACTGCACATGAAATCCCTTAGGTCTTTTTGTATTTAATTAAAGTTTTTGTTGTATTTTTGTATAGAAACGATCGGTACCCAATTAACGTTTCCGAAATGCTCATGTCAAGTTTTGAATGTTGGTTTTACTAAAGTTATGATTGTATTTTTCATTTATTTAAGGCATTTTTGAACATCACATAACTGGGACCTTTGTTAATTTAGAATTCTTCCGCAGTGACCGGTAATCAGTTCCAAGATGGCCAGATGGAGCCAGAGTACATTGGCATCACATACAATGGCCACAGTTTTAAATTTCATGAATTTTGATATGTCACAAGACAGGGTTCCTTGCACATTCCAAAATGTCCCCAGTGACCACCGGTAAGCGGTGACCGGTTCCAAAGTGGCCAAGTGGGGCCAGAGTACATTGGCATCGCATACAATGGCCACAGTTTTAAATTTCATGAATTTTGATATGTCACAAGACAGGGTTCCTTGCACATTCCAAAATGTCCCCAGTGACCACCGGTAACCGATGACCGGTTCCAAAGTGGCCAAGTGGGGCCAGAGTACATTGGCATCACATACAATGGCCACAGTTTTAAATTTCATGAATTTTGATATGTCACAAGACAGGGTTCCTTGCACATTCCAAAATGTCCTTAGTGACCACCGGGAACCGGTGACCGGTTCCAAAGTGGCCAAGTGGGGCCAGAGTACATTGGCATCACATACAATGGCCACAGTTTTAAATTTCATGAATTTTGATATGTCACAAGACAGGGTTCCTTGCACATTCCAAAATGTCCCCAGTGACCACCGGTAACCGATGACCGGTTCCAAAGTGGCCAAGTGGGGCCAGAGTACATTGGCATCACATACAATGGCCACAGTTTTAAATTTCATGAATTTTGATATGTCACAAGACAGGGTTCCTTGCACATTCCAAAATGTCCCCAGTGACCACCGGTAACCGATGACCGGTTCCAAAGTGGCCAAGTGGGGCCAGAGTACATTGGCATCACATACAATGGCCACAGTTTTAAATTTCATGAATTTTGATATGTCACAAGACAGGGTTCCTTGCACATTCCAAAATGTCCCTAGTGACCACCGGGAATCGGTGACCGGTTCCAAAGTGGCCAAGTGGGGCCAGAGTACATTGGCATCACATACAATGGCCACAGTTTTAAATTTCATGAATTTTGATATGTCACAAGATAGGGTTCCTTGCACATTCCAAAATGTCCCTAGTGACCACCGGTAACCGGTGACCGGTTCCAAAGTGGCCAAGTGGGGCAAGAGTACATTGGCATCACATACAATGGCCACAGTTTTAAATTTCATGAATTTTGATATGTCACAAGACAGGGTTCCTTGCACATTCCAAAATGTCCCCAGTGACCACCGGTAACCGATGACCGGTTCCAAAGTGGCCAAGTGGGGCCAGAGTACATTGGCATCACATACAATGGCCACAGTTTTAAATTTCATGAATTTTGATATGTCACAAGACAGGGTTCCTTGCACATTCCAAAATGTCCCCAGTGACCACCGGTAAGCGGTGACCGGTTCCAAAGTGGCCAAGTGGGGCCAGAGTACGTTGGCATCACTTAAAATGGCCAAAGATTTGAATTTCATGAATTTTGATATGTCACATGACAGGGTTCCTTGCACATTCCAAAATGTCCCCAGTGACCACCGGGAACCGGTGACCGGTTCTAAAGTGGCCAAGTGGGGCCAGAGTACATTGGCATCACATACAATGGCCACAGTTTTAAATTTCATGAATTTTGATATGTCACAAGATAGGGTTCCTTGCACATTCCAAATTGTCCACAGTGACCACCGGGAACCGGTGACCAGTTCCAAAGTGGCCAGGTGGGGCCAGAGTACATTGGCAATATATAAAATGTCCTCCGTTTTTTCACAAAACAGGGTTCCTTGTCAATTCCGTTATTTGCACCCAGTGGAACAATATGGTAAATGAACAGAAAAAGTAATCCGGAAATTGTGAAAATCGTACCATGAAATCGTGAATATTATGAGTTTTACTTTACGAATTTTTGAACTATGCATATTGGTCACGAATAAACCAGTAGCCGTGAATAAATATGCATGATTAGACATGCCCGAATATACTCGTAAACGTGAATTGAATTCATGAATTCATAAAAAAAAATCACGAATTCATGAAATTTATGCATGATTTCATGAAGTTTATACATGATATCTCGAATTTTTTTACGCCTTCAAAAATAAATCATAAAAAATATTCCAGAACTCATGAATTTTGTGCACGAATTCATGCATAAAAATTCACGATTTCATGAATTTTATGCATGAAATCATGAATTTTTATTCACGATGTATATTTTTTCGACCGTAATCATGAATTTTTATTCATAAAATCGTGAATATTTTTCACGACTACATGCATCTATTTCATGAAATCATGAACATTATTCACGTTTACGAGTGAAATCGGCCATGGAAAGTCATGCATATTTATTCACGATTCCTGGATAATTCGTGCCCAATATGCATAGTTCAAAAATTCGTAAAGCAAAAATCGCGATATTCACGATTTCATGGTACGATTTGCATGATTTCCGGAACACTTTTTTTTCCGTGTGCCATGCATTTTTGCATAATTTCCGGCATTGTTCTGTGGATTTTGTTTTGTTAAATTGACCAAAAACCCACATAGGAGGGCCGAGGTATCCCAACGGAGTCCGGAATCCCCCATCACACATCATATTGAAATATTTGAGATCCGGCCTCCAAAAAGTGTATAAATAACACTTAAGTGCTAATAACTTTTGATAGGATTGTCAGATCTTCAGTGTTTTGGGCTCATTGTAAAGGTCTTCTGAAAATGTATAACATGATTGGATTTCTTGCATTTGCTCAGAACATGATTCTGAGTCGATATGTATACATGAAGGTGGGTCTACGAGGTCAAATTCAATCAAATTATTCGCTCTACAGCATTGCCTTGGCGTTCTCGATTGCGAGATTCCTACTCGAAACTAGGTGTCTGAAGGCTTGATTGTTGAGGCAATTGCAAACCTCTTTTTACACCTTAGCTTCCATCCACCCCGGGATTGTGGATTGTGAGTCCAACTGCCTACCAGCGACTCCACCAGGATACACGGAAAAAAAAGTGTTCCGAAAATCATGCAAATCGTACCATGAAATCGTGAATAACGCGATTTTTGCTTTACGAATTTTTGAACTATGCATATTGGGCACGAATTATCCAGGAATCGTGAATAAATATGCATGACTTTCCATGGCCGATTTCACTCGTAAACGTGAATAATGTTCATGATTTCATGAAATAGATGCATGCAGTCGTGAAAAATATTCACGATTTTATGAATAAAAAATCATGATTACGGTCGAAAAAATATACATCGTGAATAAAAATTCATGATTTCATGCATAAAATTCATGACATCGTGAATTTTTATGCATGAATTCGTGCACAAAATTCATGAGTTCTGGAATATTTTTTATGATTTATTTTTGAAGGCGTAAAAAAATTCGTGAAATCATGTATAAAATTCATGATATCATGCATAAATTTCATGAATTCGTGATTTTTTTTTATGAAATCATGAATTTAATTCACGTTTACGAGTGTATTCCGGCATGTCTAATCATGCATATTTATTCACGTCTACTGGTTTATTCGTGCCCAATATGCATAGTTCAAAAATTCGTAAAGTAAAACTCATAATATTCACGATTTCATGGTACGATTTTCACAATTTCCGGATTAATTTTTCTGTTCATTTACCATATTGTTCCACTGAGTGCAAATATCGAAATTGACAAGGAACCCTGTTTTGTCAAAAAACGGAGGACATTTTATGTATTGCCAATGTACTCTGGCCCCACCTGGCCACTTTGGAACTGGTCACCGGTTCCCGGTGGTCACTGGGGACAATTTGGAATGTGCAAGGAACCCTGTCATGTGACATATCAAAATTCATGAAATTAAAATCTTTGGCCATTTTAAGTGATGCCAACGTACTCTGGCCCCACTTGGCCACTTTGGAACCGGTCACCGCTTACCGGTGGTCACTGGGGACATTTTGGAATGTGCAAGGAATCCTGTCTTGTGACATATCAAAATTCATGAAATTTAAAACTGTGGCCATTGTATGTGATGCCAATGTACTCTGGCCCCACTTGGCCACTTTAGAACCGGTCACCGGTTACCGGTGGTCACTAGGGACATTTTGGAATGTGCAAGGAACCCTGTCATGTGACATATCAAAATTTATGAAATTTAAAACTGTGGCCATTGTATGTGATGCCAATGTACTCTGGCCCCACTTGGCCACTTTAGAACCGGTCACCGGTTACCGGTGGTCACTAGGGACATTTTGGAATGTGCAAGGAACCCTGTCATGTGACATATCAAAATTTATGAAATTTAAAACTGTGGCCATTGTATGTGATGCCAATGTACTCTGGCCCCACTTGGCCACTTTAGAACCGGTCACCGGTTACCGGTGGTCACTGGGGACATTTTGGAATGTGCAAGGAACCCTGTCTTGTGACATATCAAAATTCATGAAATTTAAAACTGTGGCCATTGTATGTGATGCCAATGTACTCTGGCCCCACTTGGCCACTTTAGAACCGGTCACCGGTTACCGGTGGTCACTAGGGACATTTTGGAATGTGCAAGGAACCCTGTCATGTGACATATCAAAATTTATGAAATTTAAAACTGTGGCCATTGTATGTGATGCCAATGTACTCTGGCCACACTTGGCCACTTTGGAACCGGTCACCGGTTACCGGTGGTCACTAGGGGCATTTTGGAATGTGCAAGGAACCCTGTCTTGTGACATATCAAAATTCATGAAATTTAAAACTGTGGCCATTGTATGTGATGCCAATGTACTCTGGCCCCACTTGGCCACTTTGGAACCGGTCACCGGTTACCGGTGGTCACAGGGGACATTTTGTGCAAGGAACCCTGTCATGTGACATATCAAAATTCATGAAATCAAAATCTTTGGCCATTTTAAGTGATGCCAACGTACTCTGGCCCCACTTGGTCACTTTGGAACCGGTCACCGCTTACCGGTGGTCACTGGGGACATTTTGGAATGTGCAAGGAACCCTGTCTTGTGACATATCAAAATTCATGAAATTTAAAACTGTGGCCATTGTATGTGATGCCAATGTACTCTGGCTCCATCTGGCCATCTTGGAACTGATTACCGGTCACTGCGAAAAAATTCTAAATTTACAAAGGTCCCAGTTATGTGATGTTCAAAAATGCCTTAAATAAATGAAAAATACAATCATAACTTTAGTAAAACCAACATTCAAAACTTGACATGAGCATTTCGGAAACGTTAATTGAGTACCGATCGTTTCTATACAAAAATACAACAAAAACTTTAATTAAATACAAAAAGACCTAAGGGATTTCATGTGCAGTCCAGACTCGATTGTCTGATTGTCTGAGTGCATAATAGAATAATCGATAATTCTTATAATTAAGCCATTTTTTTTTGTCTCATTAAGAACTCCAGTTACAATAAAGTGATTAATTACAATAATGGGATTTTTTTTTTGTTAATGCAGATGATCAAACACTTTAATTTGACGAAAATAGAGTCATAGAAAGTTGAATTGAAAATTTGAAAAATAAAAAATAAAACACCGAAATAAAACACTCAACATACTCAACAAATCTTAAAATCTTAAAATACTTCAAAAACTCAAACTATTTAAAATAGGCAAAATAAATTAAATACTTCAAAAACTCAAAATATTTGAAATACGCAAAATACATAAAATAAATAAAATGCTCAAAATGCTTAAAAAACTAAAAAAAACTTTTTTTGCATACTTTATTAAAGAGTTTTTAAGCCGAAAACTGGTTCAACTCTTAACTTAAAATACTTAAAATACTTAAAATACTTAAAATACTTAAAATACTTAAAATACTTAAAAAACTTAAAATACTTAAAATACTTAAAATACTTAAAATACTTAAAATACTTAAAATACTTAAAATACTTAAAAAACTTAAAATACTTAAAATACTTAAAATACTAAAAATACTCAAAATACTTAAAATACTTAAAATACTTAAAATACTTAAAATACTTAAAATACTTAAAATACTAAAAATACTAAAAATACTTAAAATACTTAAAATACTTAAAATACTTCAAAAACTTAAAATACTTAAAATACTTAAAATACTTAAAATACTTAAAATACTTAAAATACTTAAAAAACTTAAAATACTTAAAAAACTTAAAATACTTAAAAAACTTAAAATACTTAAAATACTTAAAATACTGAAAAATATTTAAAATACTTAAAATACTTAAAAAACTTAAAAAACTGAAAATACTTAAAATACAGAAAAAACTTAGAATACTTAAAATACTTAAAATACTTAAAATACTTAAAATACTTAAAATACTTAAAATACTTAAAATACTTAAAAAACTTTAAATACTTAAAATACTTAAAATACTTAAAATACTTAAAATACTTAAAATACTTAAAATACTTAAAATACTTAAAATGCTTAAAATACTTAAAATACTTAAAATACTTGAAATACTTAAAATACTTAAAATACTTAAAAAACTTAAAATAATTTAACATACCTCAAAATAATAGTAATTCAAAAAACTTATTATACATTACAAAATTAAAGTACCTAGAAAATATAATTGCCTAAAATGCTTAAAAAAAGCTTATGCTTACAATATTAAAATCATTAAAATTATTAACATACTTTACCTGTCCCCATTTCTAGCTCAAAACAAATCGCCGAATTGTCACTCAGCGCATCCACGGGAACCAATAAAAAACGGGATTTTTTCGTTTCCAAAACCAAAACAAACCTCACAGTCTGTCACACGCGTAGAATGCCCCGGCAATTGACAGAAAACCGAAATCCCTACGAGTCCGCGACCAAGAAACTGTCACACGCGGAGATAAAACACGGGAACAGTCTTATGGACCATGTTCCCTTTGATTCGGCAATCAAAACAAACACGCGAACCAACCGGGAACTGTTCTGTCTTTTGCAGATTGTCCTCACTCTTACCTTGTTAATCCTCCTGCCGCTCGGTCCTCCTTCCGCGCTCTGTCCTCTTCCTGCAACTTGGTCCTCCTCCTGCTAGCTCTTGGCTCCGTTGCCATTTCCAACGGAACGGCCGCAGATCTTTTCCCGGTTCCGGTGGACAGCACCTCCAAATCCCGGGTCCACAAATCACGGTCACTTTCACCGGCAAACACAACAGGACGCGACAAGTCACAACGCGATTGACTTCGTGGCTAATAAACACGCGGCTGAACTGGCAAACGAAAAACAAACTTGACAGTTCGAGCGAAACTGTTCTTGATTGATCAAGATCACTCGTCATAAACATGGATAAAAATTCATAAACCCATGAATGTTATGCACGAATTCATGCATTTTATTCACGAAATCATGTAAACTTTCATGAAATCATGAAAAACATGATTCATAAATTCGCGAATAAAATTTTACGGCGTAAAATTTACGCATGCATAAATAATCGTAAAATCATGAATATTTTTCATGAATTCATGAAGTTTAGTCATGACTTTATGTAAATCAGTCATGAAATCATGAATAGTGATATGCATGATTTCATGAAGGAAAATTCATGAATATTCGTAAAAATATTTTAGCCATGAATAAAATTCATAAATTCGTGCATTTTTATGCACGATTTCATGAATAAAATTCATGAAATCATGAAAGGTATCACGAAATCATGCACAAATTTATTCACGAATTCATGAATCGAAATTCACGATTTCTCGCACACGTTTTTTTCCGTGAGGACCCAGGGAGACGACTCCTACACCTGGACTGAGCTAACGACCTAACCTGTTTAGGTTAGTCCGGGGCCAACATTTACTTCCCGTCCGACGGAAGGCGTGATCAGACAAATCTCGTCTCAAAATTTGCCACCGGGACCTTCTGGGATCGAACCCAGGCCGACTGGGTGGGAGGCAATCACGCTTACCCCTACACCACGGTCCCGGCTGTCAACGAGGTCAAATTAATATGTTCATTTTTCGAGTGATTTTATAGCCTTTCCTCAGTAAGGTGAGGAAGGCAAAAATAGGAAAAATTGGGTCAAATGACTACCCGAGCGTTTTAGTGTTTGTTTTAAATAAATCGTAATTAAATAAAACAGCTTATTTACAATACATATTAGCTTTACTCATTTCAAAATATTTTAAAATTAACTCAACTATTCCAGACTTTTCTGAAACGTTCGAAACATTTTTGAAGTTGGAGAGGAAAGACAAAGACTTTTAAACACAACATCTACACAGTAAAAAATATTGTGAATCTGAAAATTACACTGGAAAAGATGTACATGTTTACATATTTCAAAAAATAAAACAATCCATTTTCTGACATAAAAGATGATTTGTAATATTACCATGATTCTCATTTCTATGGTATTATGAATCGATTTTCCATTTTTATTCAATTCAAATATAAAATTAAAACTAAAAGATAACTGTGAAGATCTGGCTGGAAGCCGACGAGCCAATTTGAACCACCCTACTGTCCATACACAAGAGGTGTGCATTCGTTGTTTAAGACAAGGTATGGCAAAAAAGAGATGAAATTACGAGACACATTTGTCTTAGTGTTTTTTAATTGTTGATACCTTGGAAATTGGCATTTACAACAAAGATTCGATTAATTAGATTCATAAAAGAAAATTTTATTGAATGCGTTCAACTTTGTGTTCCTAGATAAAAATGGATGATATATTTTTAAATAAAAATAAATAATTGAATATCAATATCATTTGAAAACGGTGCACCTTTAACATTTTGAAATTTTAAAAAATATTAAAAATCTTCAGAATCAACTATTTACAAAAAATCAAAGCATTCAAACAACCTGTAAGGATAGCTCCTAAATTTGAATACAAACTTGTATGTTTAAATGAACATACAAAATTTGCAAAAACAAAAAAAAACTGCCAAACATGATTGTTTAGAATTAACATTATTTCATTCAGCCTTTCAACTTGGTATTTTTTTTGATAATATTGAGTTAAGTAAAGAAAATAAGAAAGTTATGTGAGTTTTTTTGGATTATTATTAAGCTTGTCTAGTTACAGAACGGTAATCAATTTCCCAAACAGTTTCTTGTAAAATGTTCGATTGCTCAATCTTTTCTCCAGTAAGTTAAGTAAATTAAGTAAATTAGGTAAGTTAAGTAAGTTAAGTAAGTTAAGTAAGTTAAGTAAGTTAAGTAAGTTAAGTAAGTTAAGTAAGTTAAGTAAGTTAAGTAAGTTAAGTAAGTTAAGTAAGTTAAGTAAGTTAAGTAAGTTAAGTAAGTTAAGTAAGTTAAGTAAGTTAAGTAAGTTAAGTAAGTTAAGTAAGTTAAGTAAGTTAAGTAAGTTAAGTAAGTTAAGTAAGTTAAGTAAGTTAAGTAAGTTAAGTAAGTTAAGTAAGTTAAGTAAGTTAAGTAAGTTAAGTAAGTTAAGTAAGTTAAGTAAGTTAAGTAAGTTAAGTAAGTTAAGTAAGTTAAGTAAGTTAAGTAAGTTAAGTAAGTTAAGTAAGTTAAGTAAGTTAAGTAAGTTGCTAAACAAGATTTGAATAATGCAATGATTTTCATAAAAATGGGTTCAAATACGAAAGCATTTTTTTAATTTTTTGAGGATTTTTCACAAACAATAAATTAAACTAGAGTCTTAGTTACTAGTCAGTGTCATTGAAGTAGAATTCAAAAATAACAATAACCTTATTTAATTTTTTTGCTCCCTCCTCAACCTTGGTCAGAGCCGAGAGACAAAACTTAGAAAAATATTTGCATCGGTCTTATTTGCTCCATGTATTTTTGGGTCAAATACAAAACTTACATTCCAATACATAATTTTCCATTCAACTGTAAAGTAATGTTAATAATAAGGTATTTATTGAAGTCTTTATGTTCTGATTTTCTATGTGTCTATAATACTCAAAGAACCATTTAAATATTCTCAAATTCATGGAAAAAAGGAAAACCAAGCTTAAAAATACAATTGAATTTGATAACACAACCAAGTTAATGTACCGCCAAACCACAGACAAACGAATGTAAAGCATTGATTTTTTTTAAATGAAAAAAAAAAACCATCAATCACTTTTTCTCAGAGCCATCTAGTTGTGAACTCATAAGACGCAGAAAATGTGTCGTGAATTCAATATGAAGCAACCTTGGAAGTAACTTTCAAACGAGTGCAAAATTAACTGTGGTGAATTTACAATTTTTGTTGAGAATCGTGTCACTCAAGTTGGTCATTAAATCATTGGGTGATGGATAGAATAATAGTAGTTTATGCAACAAGTTGCAAAAAGAGGATATTTTCAGCTGCTGAAAAAATCAAGTTTTGCAACGAGTTCCATACAACATTTTTTGCAATTCCAAAAAACACACACTGGGTGAAATTTTATGTCAAATTTTCATGTATTTTGTCAATAAATCGTTTAAATCAAAAAAAATGTTGAAAAGTGTTACTTTTCAAAACAAGTGCTGAAAAGTTCAACTTTTCAGCACCCATTTGAGTGCTGAAAAGTAGAACTTTTCAACATTTATTTTGAAAAGTGTTGCTATTCGATTCTGTTATTTTTGGTAGTTTGGTACAGAAAAGTAGGCTATTTCGTCGTTCAAGAATGACAGGAAAAGTAAAAAGTTTCACGACGGAATTGCAAAAAAAAAGATTTAAGTGATTTGTTTGTACGTTGTTGTACAGTCTACATTCAGGCTTATAACTGTGGGTGCCTAAATACCACACTCTGGCGTCCGTTGTCTGTGTTTCTTTTTGTAGCTGAAACCACCCTATCACTGATTAACCCGCACAAGTTCACGGGACAGTTGAGTTGTGCCCACGCAAAGCCAATTGAAACGACGTGTATTAGCAGCAGCAGCAGCAGCAAACTCCAGTCCGCACTCCGCTGGCCCACCAATGGCTCAATGAATATATGCAAATTATTGATTTTTTTCATACTCGAAGCTGGGGGATAAAAATATTTGTTTCGCCTACACACATTAGTTTTCAGTTTGTTGTCTTTGATTTTACGGTTTGTTTTCACTGGCCGATGGTGGCGGCTTTGGCTCGCTAAGCTGTGGCTGATTTGGCTGATCGACAGAGCGCGCGGCCGAGTGTCAAGATTGTTTGTAGTCAGATCATGTTTCATCTTATCGCGGGATAGTGGCAGGAAAGATCAGTTTTTTTTGCTCTCGAGTTTCGCAACTGGAACTGTTTGACGAGTTGAACCATAAGGATAAGATTTTCTTCAACTGAGTTATGATTAGTCACCGTGCTTTGACACAAATTTCGAAAATAGTTTTTTGGTGAGATTGATTAAATATTTCTAATTTTTCTAATAAGACATTTAAACATTTACGTAATACTTTTATAAAAAAAAGTAAAGCGCAGTAGCCTAAATTCAGGCTTATTTTGATCTAGATAAAACTCTGTTGTCTGTGGTCTACGATGAAGCTTTTTTTTAATTTTCATTGGACTTTGTCAAATTTTTGAGGGTGAATGCTTGCGGCACTGCCATAAATTAAGACAGAGCCGTCCTTGAAAATTTTGAAATGAATTGACTTTGTCGGTCACTAGTGGCAGCTATTATACTGTGATTATTGTTTTGTTGACATGCAATTATTATGAGTGCGGAGAATTTTGGGGTAGGGCATGCCAGTTTTGGATATATCAATTAATTTTAGCTGCGATAAAGGTACTACATTCTCTGACCCCAACAGCTAACATAGCATTCACGATTGGGTGGCGCACAGCTGTCTGGCCAGAAGAAAACGCGACTTGGCCGCATGTCCCAGTTTAACGTGGTTCCAGCAGAAATGGTTCACACACTCCGCTCGCGTGATATTGGGCGGAAACTAGTTTTTATTTATTTGCCAGGCTACTAGTTTAAGGCAGCTTCAACAGCAGCTGTTGATGCATATTTGAAACAAATGACCGACTGCGTGAATTGATTTGGGGTTGGGGTTTTCGTGTTGCGGTTCGAATACCGTGGGAAAAATTTGGTGTAGTAGCTGCAATGCAGAAAAAACGAAACATTTTTAAGATCCAGAATTGGCTTACAAATTCAACAGAAAGTCCTAGAAAATCATTATGGACAAGTTGGTACACTGGTATAAATAACTTTTTCCCTGGATTCTAGGTTGTTACCAGCGATGGAGAGGAAGTATAAACTTAAAATCTGAATTTTTAAACTAACATTTTTTTACATTTGTTTCTAGACTACATGTTTCCGGATTCAAGACAAACATGTTTATTTTTGAAAACGTTTAAAAATGTTTTGAAAAAAATGCATTCCCAGACAAAAAGACGTAAATCTCTTTTGAAATGCATAAATTATGAATTTAATGGTCAATTTGAATGATCAGAAATTCACCACTGAAATGTTCAACTCACCACGGCTTATGCGGTGCGTTTGGCAGTTTCTTGAAACTGAGTGCACGCACGCTAGGGAGCGTTCTTTCATTACGTAACACAGTTGGGAGGAGAGGGTTGAAGACCGTGTTACGCACCATACATTTTTTTTTTAATTTGTATAGAAATTTTGTTACGAGGGTGGGATAGGGATTCAAAAAATCCAATTTTTCGCGTTACGTAATAAAATAACGCTCCCCTAGGGCCCCTACCATACTTTTCGTGTGCTGCGTGCGCTCACAATTATGTGGATTTAGTGAGGAGTGACTGATGAATTTCTGGTGAAAATTTTCATCGATTTACGTCTGTTTGTCTGTGATGCATTGTTCAAGTTTTGCCTAAGAACAGGCTACAATCCTGCTCAAATAATTATTTTTTTCTTTATTGCAGCATTTTTTTGTCTCCAGAGTTATTTGAGAAATCGATGCCGGTATGCTCTCTTGAACGAATCTTGTTGGGATTTCCAACTAGATAGTGCAAAAGAGCACATGGCCATCGAAATGGTAAACAAAATTAAAACAAAAAAAAAACAATGTTGGTCCAATGTGCAATTGTAAACATAGAGTCTACACTGCTCGTTCCTAATGTAAACATCAATGGTCGAAAGAACAAAAGGTTGAAATAAAAAAAAAAAAACAAAAAAAAATCCTTCAATATTTCTGTGGATATTTCTATTCTTTCTGTCTTAAAAATAAATAGATGTCTGTCTTATTTTTTTTTAATTTTTGCATTTTTTTCTAGTAAAATTTTGGATTTTTTTAGTTTTGATTCAAAAATACAAATAGTTTGTAACAAAAATTATGGTGCATCAGACTCTGGTTCAAAAGCTAGCGAACTGGTCAAAGTAATCCACATACAAACAGAAATAAATCTCTTTTCAAATCTCTCATTCATCAATTTAACGGCCAATTCGAATAACCTGAAACTCACCACGGCAAAGTTGAATTCACCACAGCTCATTTTCACGCGTTTGACAGTTGGTTGGAACTGTATTGACGCGCACCCTACCATTCCTTTCGTGTAGAGCGTGCGTTCACAACTTGATGGCTCTAGTGAGGGGTAATTGATGGGTTTTGAACTGATGTATTGCAGCGAGACTGAGTTTCAAATGTAGGTAGCGTCACTAGTGAGGTTACCTACCAAAAATCAAATGCCTTTTTGCCGGGTTTGTGCATCATCAATCGATTATTTCTCATGATTCCCTGCATCAATCTTAATGAAACTGATTGCAAAAGACGGGAAAACTTTTCTACTTTAAAATAATGAACATCAAATTTTGAGCGCGCAAAAAATTGTGAACTTTTTCTTTTAAAAACATGTTTTAGAACTCTAAAAAAATAGTTTCCCCGTGTTAATCAATGAAATAATCAGATATTTAGTTGATAACAGATGTGCTCAAGTACAATCAACAAATTTTATTGATTTTGAAAAAGGTTTTCTTGCCAAATAGTCCAAATTACATTCTTTTTCTAAATTTTTAGTTTTCTTATAGAAAAATCAAACATATATTGAAAAGTAGTACACCAAAATGTTGTAATAGTAGTTTATGCAACAAGTTGCAAAAAGAGGAGTTTTTCAGCACGAGTCGTACATTTATTCAACGAGGTTCACCGAGTTGGATAAATACAAAGAGTGTTGAAAAAATCAAGTTTTGCAACGAGTTCCATACAACATTTTTTGCAATTCCAAAATACACACACTGAGTGAAATTTTATGTCAAATTTTCATGTATTTTGTCAATAAATCGTTTAAATCAAAAAAACGTTGAAAAGTGTTACTTTTCGAAACAAGTGCTGAAAAGTTCAACATTTCAGCACCCATTTGAGTGCTGAAAAGTAGTACTTTTCAGCATTTATTTTGAAAAGTGTTGCTATTCGATTCTGTTATTTTTGGTACAGAAAAGTAGGCTATTTCGTCGTTCAAGAGTGACAGGAAAAGTAAGTAGTTTCACGACGGAATTGCAAAAATATTTTTTAACCAAATCCGGCATAAATCCGGCATAAGTTTTATAAAAATGATTATTTTGAAGGTAAAAACACATTTTTCAAAAAATCATAGCTTTGCGTTATCAGTCATATGTGGCGACATTGGGGTGCCCAGAATATGGGACTTTTTCTCAAAACCTCGCTTCACAAGCTGAATATTGTTCCTCAAGCTGTTTCAGGACTCTGGGCCAATTATGAGCAAAATTGGTCAACATTTACCCATTGATACTCGAAGGTGAAGTTTGTAAAAAAATGTATGGGAAATACAATTTTCTTAAGGTTTTCGCTACAACTTTGTAAAATATACCAAAACTGTAAAACTCGATCCTGATAAGTTATTAGCGATTTAAAAAAATCATTTTTGTATGAAAATCATTTTTCATTTAGGCTCGGGTATCAATGGGTTAATCTTAACCAATTTCGCTCAAAATTTGCACAGATAACCCAATAACCCGTTTTCCGCTTGTGGAGCAGGGGGCCATTTTTTCTGGGCATCCTAGGCGACATGCGTCTTTTAGCCTTGCTTCAAACTTCTGTAAAATATTCAATGATTTACGTCTGTTTGTCTGTGGTTAACTGAATATCAATATCACGTGGCAATGTTTTCACGAACGATGAAATTTATTTGAAAAACTTAGACCAGTATTTTGCTTTCAATAAATTTTACAATATATATCTTTGAAATTTCCAATAATTAAACCAAAGTGTAACATCGAATTACAGTGTTGTCAGAGTTTAAAATTGAATACATATCAACATAGTTATTAATACTAATTTCACTTTTTTGCTCTAAAAGGCGTCATCAAACTTGTAACGACACAATAATACCAGCTATTCAGTGCTTATTATAGCCAGTTAAATGCCAAAAAACATGATGATTCAAGACAACCGATTTACCCTGGGAAAATCGCACGCACAGCACTCATCAGAGTCAAAAGTCAAGCATCTCATTTCATATTTAGCGACGACGACCAAAACTTCCGGTCATATTTGTACTGCACCGCTTCCCCCCCGATCCGGATAAGCTTTGTTTGTAAAATGTTGATTTTTTTTTCGTTCGCAGTACTCCTCACTTAAGGTATAATGTCACGGCCGCCGTCGGCGGCGGCTGGTCTGTTGATTTTTCGCGCATCTCTCAACACCAGCGCCGCGGCGGGATCATCATCGTTTCTGGCACATAAAAGGCATTAATTTTGCGTTTTTTTTTCTTCAATTAAAACTGTGGTGCGAAAATGGTCCGAGGCTTGAGGATGACTTCCTCAACCCGGTCTTTCTTTCTTTGTGATCATGCTCACAATTTATTAAGCGTGTTTCGAGTAACTTCCAGGTTGGGTGACTTCCAAGAAGCGAAAAAAAACGACAATCATAAAACAAATCACAGTGATGAGATTCGAGCCGGTTCGTCGCTTGTGGACGGTTCAAGTTCTTTGTCACCAGCAGGGGCCTGCTGGGATGATATCTTTATGAGGGATCGACTTGGTTGATTGTCGAAACGTTTAGGGAAAGGTGAGCCTTTTGGGAGGTGACACAGATATTCAAAAAAGTGAAAAAAATATTTGAAAGGGTTGTTGAAATCTGGGACGACGTTTTTGGGCATTTCAACTCAGACAGTTTTCAATGACTTCGATTCAATTTCATTCAAATTCAAGTCATGACTCCAACCAAATGCAACCGCTACTATAACCCTCAATTGATGGTCTCTTACGATTCAATTGGTGGTTTCCACATGCAGAGATGTTCTATGCCGTGTTGGGTTGCACAAACCTGCATTCTTCCATTGTTTATCTACGGTTTTTTGCTGCTTCAATACCGATTGTGTACACTACTTCTTCTTAGGGGCATCGAGTAGGTTTCACTAGATTCAAGAAGCAAAAAAAAGAGTCATGCTTCTATGCAACACCTACCTCCAACGTCTTCTGTGATGATACATGAACAGCTTCTTGAGTTTTTTTTTCACTTGGATGTTGCCTTTTCTAAAAAATTCTCACACTTCTCACGTGCATGCTAACACTTCATGGTATTTTTGTTGCATGGCTTAGATAGGCAAATTTGTTTACGATGAGGAATTCAACAGTTTTTGTAATTTCAAAATTTTAAACTAGTTTATCGATCTATCAATTTATCAATTTTCAAATAATTAATTTATCATTTATCAATTTATCAATTTATCAATTTATCAATTTATCAATTTATCAATTTATCAATTTATCAATTTATCAATTTATCAATTTATCAATTTATCAATTTATCAATTTATCAATTTATCAATTTATCAATTAATCAATTAATCAATTAATCAATTAATCAATTAATCAATTTATCAATTTATCAATTTATCAATTTATCAATTTATCAATTTATCAACTTATCAATTTATCAATTTATCAATTTATCAATTTATCAATTTATCAATTTATCAATTTATCAATTTATCAATTTATCAATTTATCAATTTATCAATTTATCAATTTATCAATTTATCAATTTATCAATTTATCAATTTATCAATTTATCAATTTATCAATTTATCAATTTATCAATTTATCAATTTATCAATTTATCAATTTATCAATTTATCAATTTATCAATTTATCAATTTATCAATTTATCAATTTATCAATTTATCAATTTATCAATTTATCAATTTATCAATTTATCAATTTATCAATTTATCAATTTATCAATTAATCAATTTATCAATTAATCAATTGATCAATTAATCAATTTATCAATTTATCAATTTATCAATTTATCAATTTATCAATTTATCAATTTATCAATTTATCAATTTATCAATTTATCAATTTATCAATTTATCAATTTATTATTGATTTATTGATTAATGAATTATTTTATTAACTAATTATTTGATTTATCCATTATTTTGCAAATGATGTTGTTGTTGTTAATTACTTTATTTCCGGCAGCTTTAACCTTACGGTCATTCGCTGCCCCTCCTAGCGTACATTTATTATTCTAATTCACTTTAATTTGTTATTCTAAGGTTCGCTGACAATCGGAGACCCGTCTTCTCGGCGCCGTTCGGCGCTTTGCAAATGATGGATTTAGTTTAAAGTAAGTTGTTTATATAATTATTTTCTTGACTTTTTGACAATAAATGTAGTTAATATAACTAAGTTTGCATTTCCAGGACAACTATGCCTTCCCAGATCAAAAAAAAAATCAGGTCAATTTCACAGCAAGTGTTTCGTTGTTCAAATCTTCCTGGAACAATCTTGCCTCCTCCTTCTTCTTGCAGAGTGCTTTAAATGACTGTTTTTAGCGTTAACCCAATTAGGCCTTTATCATTTCATCTCTACAGCAGCCTCAGCAGCAGTTGGTAGTTTAGTGGGAGGGTGGCCCTGGCTGTGCAGATGAACCTTTGTACCTGTGGCACTCTTTCTACAGATTATTATGGCCTTCCTTCCCGCTAGAAATAGGGCATTTCTCGCTCGTCTATCGTGCCCTAAACATCATGTTTTGTTCTCTCCCCCTCACAACCCACTCACGACGCGTGACCGACCTCCCAGCCGCTGGACGGGGTCTCTCTTCGTCTACGCCGTGGGACAGGAGAATGTGCAAGGGTTGGTCCGCTAGGGCCTAAGATAGGTTAGGTGGCCATTTGGCACCTTTCAGCAGCGGTCGAGGCAACGACGGGCGTTGTTCTCCTTCCATCATACAAGCCAAGCCAAGTTGTGTTTGGTGTCCTCCTTTTTTGGAACCTTGCGGTGAGGTGCAGTTACATTCAGTTCATTTTTTTTTTGCAAAATCTGGTAAAGGAGCCACGAAATTTTGAAAAAAATATAATATTTTGAATATATCGAAGATCGTCATAAAAAATTACTATTCACCAATAAAAAAAACAAAAACATAATTTTCAAAAATTTTATCATTTTCATGATTATTGTTCCAAAAATGAACTTCTGAAATCATTATTATTTTTTTTAAATTCAAAATTGTATCTCAATGATATTTGAAACATAATTCAGAAAAAATATAAATTGATAAAATGTGGCTTTCTATGTCAACCTTTGGTCATAACTAAGGCTACCAACTCTTGCTGAGCAAAAATCCGTACACTTTGCCGATATGACACCATGGTGTAACAAAAACTAAAACTGTCAATGAATTTTTTAGATAAATTAAATTTAATATATTTGGGAATTGAAAATATAACACTGTGTCGTAACTCTCTTGGGAACATGAAGTTGGGGGAAAATTCAGCGAAATAAAAAAATATGAGCAACTGATACAGCATCCTCGCCGCTGCTGATGATGTTGGCCTGGTCCCGGCACTGCTGGTGATGACCTTATAACCTGTTTAGTCGAGAGATACTTTTGCAGCGCTGCTGCTGACGTGTTTGACTTCACAGTATCATTTTGCAAAGAGAGAGGAGGCATGTTTACAGTTATGATGGAATTTTTTTTAATGGTTTATTGAAAAGGGGATTTTATCTTTATTGATCAACTTCTTAAAATTGAAGAATGAAATTGATTGAGGAAAAGTTTGAGATTTGACAATTTTCAAACGAATTTATCTAATTGCTAGGCGTTGGACTTCAACGACCGAAGCGACGAACCCGTTTTTCACACCAAATATAACAATTAGCAAATTGTAAATTGGCCATTTCCAAATTGCACGTGCACACCCTCTAACCAAAAAAAAGAGAACTGGGTAATTCTCTACCAACTCACACGAAATCGGGAAAAGTTGCCCCGACCCCTCTTCGATTTGCGTGAAACTTTGTCCTAAGGGGTAACTTTTGTCCCTGATCACGAATCCGAGGTCCGTTTTTTGATATCTCGTGACGGAGGGGCGGTACGACCCCTTCCATTTTTGAACATGCGAAAAAAGAGGTGTTTTTCAAAAATTTGCAGCCTGAAACGGTGATGAGATAGAAATCTGGTGTCAAAGGGACTTTTATGTAAAATTAGACGCCCGATTTGATGGCGTACTCAGAATTCCGAAAAAACGTATTTTTCATCGAAAAAAACACTAAAAAAGTTTTAAAAATTCTCCCATTTTCCGTTACTCGACTGTAAAAAATTTTGGAACATGTCATTTTATGGGAAATTTAATGTACTTTTCGAATCTACATTGTCCCAGAAGGGTCATTTTTTCATTTGGAACAAAATTTTTCATTTTAAAATTTCGTGTTTTTTCTAACTATGCAGGGTTATTTTTTAGAGTGTAACAATGTTCTACAAAGTTGTAGAGCAGACAATTACAAAAATTTTGATATATAGACATAAGGGGTTTGCTTATAAACATCACAAGTTATCGCGATTTTACGAAAAAAAGTTTTGAAAAAGTTACTTTTTGCGTTTCTCTTTGTTTCGTCGTCCGTGTCTGTCGCGAGTGACCATGAACGGCCATGATCGATGACGACCAACTTTTTCAAAACTTTTTTTCGTAAAATCGCGATAACTCGTGATGTTTATAAGCAAACCCCTTATGTCTATATATCAAAATTTTTGTAATTGTCTGCTCTACAACTTTGTAGAACATTATTACACTCTAAAAAATAACCCTGCAAAGTTAGAAAAAACACGAAATTTTAAAATGAAAAATTTTGTTCTAAATGAAAAAATGACCCTTCTGGGACAATGTAGATTCGAAAAGTACATTAAATTTCCCATAAAATGACATGTTCCAAAATTTTTTACAGTCAAGTAACGAAAAATGGGAGAATTTTTAAAAACTTTTTTAGTGTTTTTTCAATGAAAAATACGTTTTTTCGGAATTCTGAGTACGCCATCAAATCGGGCGTATAATTTTACATAAAAGTCCCTTTGACACCAGATTTCTATCTCATCACCGTTTCAGGCTGCAAATTTTTGAAAAACACCTCTTTTTTCGCATGTTCAAAAATGGAAGGGGTCGTACCGCCCCTCCGTCACGAGATATCAAAAAACGGACCTCGGATTCGTGATCAGGGACAAAAGTTACCCCTTAGGACAAAGTTTCACGCAAATCGAAGAGGGGTCGGGGCAACTGCTGTGTGAGTTGGCGGAGAATTACCCAACTAGCAATCAATAAAACAAATGAATCGATAATTTTCCCCACCCCCACCTTTGCAAAGTGGCGAAATTGTTCATTGACCAGCCAATGGCCGTGGTCGGTCACGAGAGTGGTCGCAGTTTTTCGCACCCCGGGGGCGCCAGCAGCTGCAGAAATTTCCACCCCAGGATTCGAGTCCGCTTTAAGTGGTCGGCATCATTATGGGGGTAATTTGCATTTGTACATCGGCAGCAGCAGCAGAAAAAACAACTTCTGAACTATCTTCTCAGCGAAAAAAAAAGCCTCTCAAAGACGCAGACAGCAAACGTACCGAGAATCCCCGTGAAGTTTGGAGTTGGGAAACAGACTCGATTTGTTGCTTCGCAGCAAGAGTGCAGCCAAACCTGGCAGACGGTGGGAGGACTCCGCTGGAATGTGACCCACAAGAATGCAGCGTCTGATAGAACTCCCCCGCACAATGTTGAGAGATGATGAAAAGTGCTCTTGTGCAGTTGAGTTTGAGGTGGCTTTGGAAGGTCGGGCCAAGTTCTTGTGGAGGACTTTTGAGATTGAGTGATTTTAGCCGAAGACAGTAACATTGAATTGCAAATTTCGGTTCAACCTTTACACAGTTTGAAGGAATTTACTAAAATGATTTTATTTTTAATACATTTTGATAAATATGGCTCAATGACAAGTCCACAGTTTTTTGCCTTCCTCACTGAGGTAAGGCTATAATCCTGCTCTAAAAATGAACTTTTTATTAAAAGCTCGAGGACCCACCTTCATGTATACATATCGACTCAGAATCAAAAACTGAACAAATGTCTGTGTGTGTGTATGTGTGTGTGTATGTGTGCGTGTATGTGTGTGTGTATGTGTGTGTGTATGTATGTATGTGACCAAAATTCTCACTGAGTTTTCTCAGCACTGGCTGAACCGATTCTGACCAAACCAGCTGCAATCGACTTGGTATAGGGTCCCATACATCGCTATTGAATTGTTTGAAGTTTCGTTAACTAGTTCAAAAGTTATGTATAAAAATGTGTTTTCACATATATCCGGATCTCATTTATATGCATGTAAACGATGTCCGGATCCATCATCCGACCCATCGTTGGTTAGGTAATCGAGAGACCTTTCCAATGAGTCCACAACATTGAAGATCTGGCAACCCTGTCTCGAGTTATGACCACTTAAGTGATATTTATGTACTTTTTTGAAGCCGGATCTCAATTGAATGTATGCAAACGATGTCCGGATCCATCATGCGACCCATCGTTGGTTAGGTAATCGAGAGACCTTTCCAATGAGTCAACAACATTGAAGATCTGGCAACCCTGATTCGAGTTATGACCACTTAAGTGATATTTATGTACTTTTTTGAAGCCGGATCTCAATTAAATGTATGCAAACGATGTCCGGATCCATCACCCAACCCATCGTTGATTAGGAAATTGAGAGACCTTTCCAACAAGCTTACAACATTGAAGATCTGGCAACCTTGTCTCGAGTTATGACCACTTAAGTGATATTTATATACTTTTTTGAAGCTGGATCTCAATTAAATGTATGCAAACGATGTCCGGATCCCTCATCCGACCCATCGTTGGTTAGGTAATCGAGTGACCTTTCCAACGAGTCCACAACATTGAAGATTTGGCAACCCTGTCTCGAGTTATGACCACTTAAGTTATATCTGGGTACTTATTTTTCTGGATCTAAAAAATATACTGAAATATGTGTCCAAACCCCTCATATTACCCATTGTTGGTAAAAAGTGAGGAAGGCATCAACCACATAGGTGGATTAAGTTAGTTTTTTATTAGGTCCTATAAACATATGAAAGACAATAGTTTATAGGACCTATTAAAAAAACTCTAGAAGTCTTACTTTACCCACATAAAAAAATATAAAAATAAATAGTTAAATTTTGGCAGAAATAAACTCAAATTTCGAGTAATAGCTATTAATTCTAGATTAAATTTTCAAAACGTCCTATCTGCATAGGAAACCCATGACGGATAGATTGTTTTGAAAATTCAATCTAGAATTCATTCTAAGAAACCAAGTCTTATCGACGATAAAAAAAATAAAAAAAAAATAGTAAAAAAATAACTAACTTATTTAAATCTTCCTAAAATCGACTTAATTCAACCATATCATGTTAAATTTTCAATTCATTCATCAAGAAAATATTTTTTTTTGTTGAAAAGGTTGCAAAGTATCAATACTCAATTTTTTTCACAAAATGCCGTAATTTATATTGTACTCAAATTTTCATTATTTGCAACATGGGTATCAATTCCAACTCATGGAAATTTTATATGCTTTTGCAAATTATTTGAGTTTTATTTTTGACAATACTACAAATTCCACAAAGTACAGTATTTTTTTTGAAAATACTCAAATTTATAAAATTTGCAATATTGAGTATCAAAAGAAGTGAAATTTTGTATGTTTTTTTGTAGAAATCTAAAATATTCACTAAATACTATTTTTTTCAAAAATACTGGGTGGGTTTGGGTTCAATCAAACGAAGCGAAATTTGTCATGAATTTTCACATTATTCAACACATTATTCGACCTTTTTAAAAAAATAAAACACTCGATTTTACACAAATACCACATGTTTTCGAAAGAACACATTTTTTCATAATTTGAAAAAATGTGAATAACATAATAACAAAATCACCTCCGTGTACGCACGAGTGCAAGCAGCAGTCAAGTGCTCAGTGCTCCATCGTTTTTTCGAAAATTTTCGCCGTAATTTACCGTGATTAGCCGCGAGTTTGCTCCAACAGCATGCCAAGGGCCGGCCGTGGCCGTGGCAGTTCGAGTGCGGCCTCGAAAAACCCGCGAAGTTCGTCTACCGGCCGTGTGCAAAAAGGTAAACAAACCAACGCCGCGTCGACCGCCATCGCGCCGGGGAGTGTGAGCGCCAAAGGATTCGACCCCAAGTTACTACACGCTAATTACCACGTCCAGGATCGCAGCCCTATTAGGCTCCGTTCAGCTACTTCCGGCAATCCGTCGACCGATGGCGCTTCAACATCCGCCAACATTCCCACCAGTAACAAGTTCGCGAGGCTGAGTGACGAGGAAAGCAGCTACAACAACACCGACGGTAGCACTACCGACGACGACGACGACGATGGTCGTGCACGGAAAAAAGTGCCGACGCCAAAAAAAGTAATTACTCCAAAGGAACGACGACCACCACCAATTTTTGTTTTGGACACGTTGGCGGACGATGTTGACGAGCAGCTGGAAGGCCTCGTGTACTGCCTCAAAATAGGTAAAGCGTCAGTGCAAGTGTTCACATTTGACCAAAAGAACTTCGACCTGGTTGTGGAGAAATTTAAGCGTAAAAACTTCAAATTCTACACATTTGACCCCGCGCAGAAGACCGCTGTAAAGATTGTCTTGCAGGGGTACCAAGACCGCCCGACCTCCGTCCTCAAGGAGCACCTCTCGGGTGCCGGAATAACGCCGCGAGACATAAAAGTCCTCTCGCGGAAGACAACAGTCACAGGTACACACACACTGTACCTGTTGTACTTCGACCGCGGCACCGTCAAGATTCAAGACCTGCGGCGGACTAAGGCGTTGGACGGTTTTTGGGTAAACTGGCGGTTTTACTCCAAAAATCCGACGGACGCAGCGCAATGTCACCGTTGCCAGAAATTCGGCCACGGCTCGCGGAACTGCAACCTCCAACCCCGCTGCGTGAAGTGCGGTGAGTCACACCTCTCGGAGGTGTGCGCACTGCCACGAAAGGCGGACTTGGGGGAAAACGCAGAACAAACCAAGCCGCGCGTAAAGTGCGCGAACTGCGGCGGTAACCATACCGGTAATTACCGCGGATGCGTCGCGCGCAAGTCCTACCTCGAGGAGCAGGAAAAGAGGAAGAAGAAAGCAGCAGCGTCCAACCCTCCTCAACGAAGTACGAGTGCAGCCGTTCCTGCAGCTGGCCAGCGTACGGTTCCAGCGGACAACCCAGCGATCCCTCCTGGCTGGGGGCGATCGTTTGCCAGCGTGGTCGCAGCCGGTAGCGGCAATGCGGCCCAGCAAGAAGTCACCGGGGAAGATCTCTTTACCCTGCCGGAGTTCTTTGCTCTCGCGGGGGAGATGATGACGCGGTTTCGGAGCTGCCGTAACAAGGCGGAGCAATTTCTAGCCCTCGGGGAATTAATGATTAAGCACATCTATAAAGGATAAAAAACTGTGATCTAGTTTTAAGCTTTCTCTATTTCTATCCCCTTTTCCTAGCAAGTTTAGTAAGTTTTTTTTTAAATTTTTCTTACTCTTGGTAACACCTTTATTTACAAGCAATAACTGTTCCAAAATGGATTATGATGTAACACACAGCTGAAAGGAACTCCAAAACTCTGTTTTGTACTTCAAAAGAACTTATTGTATCTTGATTATTCACCAATAAAACCGAATTTGAATTTGAAAATTTGAATAATAACAAAATGTAGTATTTTTCCGAAAACTCAAATTTTAAAAAATTGGAATATCGGATGCGAAATTTTGTTTGCATTTTCACTTCATTGAAGTTTTTTTAAACCTTAAATATTCACAAAATATCGTAATTTTTTCAAAAATGCTCAATATTTCATAATTCGCAATATGGATTGTAAAACGAAGCAAAATTTGTCATGAATTATAACATTACTAGACTTTATTTTTATAATAGAACACTCGAATTTTCACAAATACCATATTTTTTCGATAGTACACAGATTTTCATTTGAAGCGAAAATTTGTTTGATTTTTTACTTTATTAGACTTAAAAAATATATTTTTTTTACAAAATATAGTATTTTTTCAAAAATACTCAAAATACCCAAACGAAGCGGAATTCTGTATGAATTTTCACTTCATTAGAGATCTTTTGTAAACATCTAAATTTTTTACAAATTACCGCATTTTTTCAAAAATGCTCAATATTTAGTAATTTGCAATATGGATTTCAATCGAAGCGAAATTTGTTATGCATTTTCACAAAAAAACGTATTTTCCGAAAGTACTCAAATTTTCATAATTTGCAATGTGGATATCGAACACTTTATTAGAGTTTTATTTTAGACAATACTACTATTTTCACAAAGTACCGTATTTTTTCGAAAATACTCAGATTTTCAAAAAAAAAAATATTGAAATTTTCGAAAAAAAACACCGTAATTTTCGAAAGAACTAAAATTTCCATAATTTGCAATACGGGTGCCAACCGAAGTGAAATTTGCTTTGCATTTTCACATTATCAGACTTATTTTTAAAAATAAAATACTCGAATTTTCACATAATAAAGTATTTTTTCGAAAGTGCACAAACTTGCTCAATATATAGGAGCGGCCGTGGCTGACTGGTCACGGTGTACGCTTTGTAACCGAATGATCCTGGGTTCGATTCCCATCTGCTCCCAACGAGAAAGTATAGGAAATATAAATCTTGAAACTCTGAACATGAACGAAAAATCAAAGTCGCTCGAGTCGGGGTTCGATCCCCCGTCCTTTGGATTGGTAAGCAAAAATGCTTACCAATAGGCCATCGCGACTTGGTGAGCTATGACTGGAATTAGGAATACTGTTTACTATCAACTATATACGCGCTGGGTCCTTGTCCATTTTGACATGGGTTCGGAAGTTCTAAATAACGTTTGAATCCGATTGGTCCAAACGTTCTTCAGGGCGGGGCTTGTCGATAAAGCGACAGAGCTAACACCTTCCAAATGCCTATGCGAGTTATTTGAATGTATAGAATGTAGATCTAAAAATACATGGAAACAACTCAATTTGTAAGAACCGACCGCGTGGTCCCGTTTGGTTGGTTGCACACACAGAGCACAAACTTGCTCAATATTTTGTAATTTGCAATATGGGTGTCAAACGAAGCAACACTTGTTGTGTATTTTCATATTAATAGATTTTTTTTTAATGAAATACTCGTATTTTCACCAAATACCAAATATGTTTTCAAAAGTACTAAAATTTTCATAATTTGCAATAGAAATTGGTATAATTCATTGTTTTTTTGGAAATACTAAAAAAATTACAAAATATTGTATTATTTCGAAAATACTTAAATTTTCATAATTTGCAATATGTATGCTGCCCATGATCACATAAATGTCCCATATGCATTTTCGTCGTTTTTGAGTTAATTATGCAGTTTGGTTCAAAATCGTGTGCTCTTTCAGAAAAGCCTATAACATCCAGTACTTTGTTCTAGAAATCAGGAGAACATCCAGTTTTTTCGCGAAAACTTAACACGTAGCCTTATGTATGGGACAAACTTCAAATGCGTTTTTCTCAGCTTGCTATTTTTGCATATGGGACATTTATGCGAACATGGGCAGTATGGGCAAAGCAAAATTTGTTATACATTTCCACATCATTAGACTTTTTTGTATAAAATACTGATATTTTTTTGAAATTTTAAAATATTTCATGGAAAATAAGCACTTTTCGGCAAGAAATGTGTCTTTAAACCTATAAAACTTTCCAACAATTTTTCTTTGTTGCTAGCAGCCCCTCAAAGATTTTTTTTTGAAAAATAAGTTTTCCGTCGAGTTTTACTTCCAAGATGCCAGATTTATAAAAAAACGAATCTCGATTCTTGTAACTTCATCTGGGAGGGTTTTATTTTAAAGATTTTTGGACACTATTTTCTTGAAAAAGTCAATTAACATTCTAGAATGGTTTGTTCTTCAATTTTCAAATATATTTTTAACGCAAGCATTAACTTTGGAAAAAATGCGGACATTATAGGAGCAATAAAAAAAATCATGATCTCCTCCAAGCTTGAACATTTTAGCCCACCTGAGCCTCCTTGTTCTATCTGGTAGCGCAATAACTCTCTTGTCCAAGTGTCCACCCCGCGAACAGTTAAGACTCGACCCCATGGGCGTTGCGAGGTCGACCGCGCGCGTTGTAGGTCGAGTTGTTCTGTTGCAATATGCACTTTTCAGCTGTTTCTCGGAAGGAAACCGCCCGGCCAGCATTGCGTCAATCTTTCTTCGCCGTGGAAAGGCGACAAAGCATGAAAACAACCAAGAAAAAGGAAAAAAAAAGATCTGTTGCAAATCTGGTTTCGCTCATATACGTGTGCTTGTGTTCAAGCCGAGTGCAAAGATCTTTGGCCGTCGTCGTCGTTTTCCTCCTGGCCACGGTTTGGGTTTTTGCGTAAGGCGTCAGAACAGGTTTTCCGCCTGGACGGGACCCGATCGGGACGGGGGCCAACCAGCGCAACAACTGGCCGCCGCTGCCAGGCAAATTCTAATGGTTTGATATGCAAAATAAAATTTATAAAGTACTTTGTAGAGAGAGAGAGAGGTCCCAGGTTTTGTGGGGTAACCTAGCGGAGGTCGTTGCCGAAGACGGTGAAGGACCTTGCGTTGCGTTGGTTGGTTCGAGGTTTGTCTAACCGTGGATTGGGCTGTTCAGCAGAGCTCGGGAGAATTGCTCCAATATAGACAAGCCAAGAGGGGGCAATAAACCAGCACGGACATGAATGGGCACTTTAGGGGGTAGTATACAAGATGTTGAGATTGATAGAGAACCAGCAGTGCTTTTTGTAAATTTGGTTTCAAACTGCGCAGTAATTTCCTTCATCGTGGTTTGGCATGCTCAAGTATAATTAAGTATAATACTTATTGAAGTATTTTTTTAAACAATCAACTAATTTAATATTTAAAATCAACTAAATAAAAAAAATATTGCAAATTTATACAACTATATCATATGATATTAAATTCTTTGGAATTAATGAAGCACATATAAAACTAAATCGCCAAGGCCAACCATAAAGCTTTAATCTTAACTACAACATTTAATTAGTATACTTAGCAACTGGCTATCCTTTTTTTAAAGACGTACCTGCAATGAAAAAAAAAGTAGAAAAACTCCATTAGTTGATGAATACAGAATTTGACTTGAATGTCAAATTATTGTGTAAAATGGTAGATCCACCCTTTCTCTTCAAGGTTCAATTTGGCGAGTCTGTTAATATTATCAAAAGATGTGAGAATCCTGGTTTTAACCCAAATCGTATGTGACACCTAAAAATATTTTTTTGCAATTCCGACGTGAAACTCCTTACTTTTCCTGTCATTCTTGAACGACGAAATAGTCTACTTTTTTGTACCAAAAACAATAGAATCGAATAGCAACACTTTTCAAAATAAATGCTGAAAAGTTCTACTTTTCAGCACTGAAATGGGTGCTTTTCAAACATGAGTTTTTATTAAAATTTGTAAAACTCAAACGTATTTGAGAAATTCTCTAAGAAATCGGTCTTTTTTCTTAATTTTAATTGTTTGTATATTTTAATCCGGCTGAAACTTTTTTGGTGCCTTCGGTATGCCCAAAGAAGCCATTTTGCATTATTAGTTTGTCCATATAATTTTCCATACAAATTTGGCCATACAAAAATGATATATGAAAATTTAAAAATCTGTATCTTTTGAAGGCATTTTTTGGTCCATTTGGTGTCTTTGGCAAAGTTGTAGGTATGGATATGGACTACCCTGAAAAAATGATACACGGAAAAATTTGTTTTGATGATTTTTAATTTAACTTTTTGTCACTAAAACTTGATTTGCAAAAAACACTATCTTTAATTTTTTACATTTTCTGATATGTTTTAGGGGACATCAAATGCCAACTTTTCAGAAATTTTCAGAATGGGCAAAAAATCTTTGACCATGTTATGATTTTTTGAATCAATACTGATTTAAAAAAAAAAACGAAATGCTGGTCGCAAAATTTTTTCAACTTCATTTTTTTGATGTAAAATCGAATTTGCAATCAAAAAGTACTTTAGTGAAATATTGATAAAGTGCACCGTTTTCAAGTTATAGCCATTTTTAGGTAACTTTTTTGAAAATAGGCGCTGCTTAATTTTTTTAAAAATAAGTGCACATGTTTGCCCACTTTTGATAAAAATATTTTTGAAAAGCTGAGAAAATTCTCCATATTTTGTTTCTTGAACTTTGTTGGTACGACCCTTAGTTGTTGAGACATTGCCATGTAAAGATAGAAGAACAGGAAAATTGATGTTTTCGAAGTCTCACCCAAACAACCCACCATTTTCTAACGTCGATATCTCAGCAACTGAAGGTCCAATTTACAATGTTAAATTATGAAAAAGTCGTGAAATTTTCCGATCTTTTCGAAAACAATATTTTCAAATTTTCAAATCAAGACAAACATTTCAAAAGGGCATAATATTGAATGTTTGGGCCTTTTAAAATGTTTGTTCCGATTCAAAAAAAAAAAAATGAAAATATTTTTTTTTCGAAAAGATCAGAAAATTTCACGAGTGTTTCATAATTTAACATTAAAAATCCGACCATTAGTTGCTGAGACATCGACATTGGAAAATGGTGGGTTGTTTGGGTTAGACTTCGAAAACATCAATTTTCCTATTTTTCAATCTTTACATGGCAATATCTCAACAAATAAGGGTCGTATCAACAAAGCTCAAAAAAGCAAAATATAGAGGATTTTTTTCAACATTTCAAATATATGTTCAAGAGTGGGCAAACATGTGCACTAGGGTGCCCAGAAAAAATGACCCCCTGCTCCACAAGCGGAAAACGGTTTTTTGGGTTATTTTAAGCATCTGTGCAAATTTTGAGCGAAATTGGTTGAGATTAACCCATTGATACCCGAACCTAAAGTTGGTGAAAAAAATGTTTTTCATACAAAAATGACTTTTTTAAATCGCTAATAACTTTTCAGGATTAAGTTTTACAGCTTTGGTATGTTCTACAAAGTTGTAGAGCATTAAATTTCCAATGAGAATCTCACTTTTGGGAATATTTGGATGTAAGTAGCGCACCGTGTAGACCAAATTGTAAGAAAATTTGGTTTTCCATACATTTTTTCGATTTTTCCCATACAAACTTCACCCCCGAGTATCAATGGGTAAATGTTAACCGATTTTGCTCATATTTGGCCCAGAGTCCTAAAATAGCTCAAGGATCAATATTCAGCTTGTGGAGCGAGGTTTTTAGAAAAAGTCCCGTATTCTGGGCACCCTAATGTGCTCTAATTTAAAAAAAAAAATAAAAAATTGCGACTATTTTCAAAAAAATTACCTTAAAATGGCGGAGCACTTTATCAAAATATCTTTAAAGTACTTTTTGATATCAAATTTGATTTTACATCGAAAAATGAAGTTGAAAAATTTTTGCGATCAATATTTCGATTTTTTGAAAAAATCAGTATTTATTGAAAAATTCATAACTCGGTCAAAGATTTTTTGCACAACCTAAAAATTTCTGAAAAGTTGGCATTCAATGTCCCCTAAAACATATTAAAAAAAAAAAATTAAAAATAGTGTTTTTTTTTGGCAAATTAAGCTCTAGTGACAAAAAGTTAAATTAAAAATTAGCATTTTTTAACCTACAACTTGGCCGAAAACACCAAATTGATCAAAAAATTCCTTCAAAAGTTACATATAATTTTTTGAATTTTCATACATCATTTTTGTATGGACAGCTGCCTAATTTGTATAGAAAATTATATGGACAAACTAACGATGCAAAATGGCTTCTTTGGGCATACCGAAGGCACCAAAAAAGTATCAGCCTGATTAAAAAATACAAAAAAATCGAATTACCGAAATCTGAGAGAATTGCTCAACTGATTCAAAACGTGAAATTGGTTTCAAATTACAGTGCCATCCCGTTTTTTTTTTACATATTCTCTCTTGTCATAAATGATGAATGTAATAAACATTGTTTTTCTTCTTTATTGTTAATTGAAACCCAATCCCAACGCCATCGTATTTAGGCATCTAAAATTAAACAAGATGTATGGTGGCATGAGAAGTGTCAGGGATGCATGAATCACTTTGGTGATTCTGTTTCGCACTCTTTGGAAAAATAATTCTTTGAAACACGAACTTGAAGCCCAAAAATATTTCGAAAATCTAAAAAATCGTAAAGGTAATTAAAAATGACCAATGTCAAAACACCCATTTTACGGGCTGAATCCCACTAAAAATTGATCTGGCTTGGTATGCTTTGATATTGGAACTCTGTATGCCATCAAGGTTATGCCTGTTATGGAAGAAAAAATAACCATAGTTTAAACCACTCTAATCTGAAATTAGAAACCAATTTAAAACCTTTAAAAATGGCACAACTCTGAATTTCGATTTTGGATAAATTGAGAAAATTACAAACGACTACCATTACATCAAATAAGATTAACAGATATCAACGCATCGTGCCAAAAGTACCCAGACAAGCAGAAATCAAATGACACGCATATCAAAGATATGTATATGTAACAACTAGCCCCAGCAATTAACCATATCAAGTTGCATAAAACATTAACCTGATTGCAATGTAGTGCCGAGTTACACTGATCATCATGATCGTCATCGTCGTCGCAATTTGAAACTCTCGCAGATAAGTCAGCCCGGCTCAGTCTGACGAGCCATATCAAAGCCCAGTGACCAGCAGCAGATGCCTTAATTATGCGATGAATAATTAAATTTCACTCTCAATCATTCGAGAGCGGCGGCGGTGCCACCTGACCGAAAGCTGACCGCGACCGCGGTGGTGGCCGATTGATTGTTTTTTGTTACACACTTTTTTTGTTTGTTTATTGCACTTTGTTGCTTTTGCTTCTGCTGCGGCTGGTTTTTCGATTTTTCAAGTTTGTTTTTGTTATTGCTTTTTCCTCCCCGTGAGGTTGGCTTTTGGCTTTTCTTTTTTGTTATCTCGCACTCTCGCGCAGTTTGTGGTTTTCTCTTTGCGAAAATGAAGGCATGACTCATCCAATGGGAAGTGTTAAATATTTATAGAAATTATTTATTTTCACAGTGTAGCTAAAAAAAGGCTAGCAAGCAGTCAAGTGTTGGCTTAAACTGGCCTAAATTGGGAGAAATTATTGAAGCTTCTTCGATTAGCACAGACCGTTTTTGTTTAATTTTGTTGGAAAACATTTTTAAAATTGACTTTAAAAAAAATATATTTTTCTCATTTTAAGAAGTTTTTTTAACTAAACTAGTTTAAATTTTAAAATTCTGAATTTGATTTATATTGATAATTAATCATAGAATATTTTGTATTTACAATAAAAACCACGTCATTATGTTCAAAATCTGTGAAAAAAAAAAATCACATAACTTTATGACCAAAATCGCCATAAATTCCATCGAATTATGCCCATACCAAGAAGGCACGCATCTCGCGGTGTTACCCCATTTATGCCGTTAGCCACCGTTCGAGTACTTCGTCAATTGAGACTTGTGAGCGATGTGGCAAAGGTCCGTTATTCCCACCTGGCACCCTTCGAGGCCACCACCTCTCAAACGCCTCGTCGTGCCGGCAATTTATGGCCAAACCAGAATGCACAATGTGTGGAATTATTGTGTGCAGTGTGGCTTCTACCTCTATCCATGGTACGGTACACACAGAAAGGGGCGACGAAATTCAAACTAACCTAAGTGAGCTCTATTAAGCGATGATGGATCTTGTGAATGACGACGAACGACAATTAACCTCGGGGGCAGAACTGGGTGTTTGGGATAGGTTAGGGTGGAGAGCGTACAGTGGAAAGGAGCAGCAGTCAGACCTGTTTTTATTTAAAAAATGCACATTTTTGAAATAAGTTATTGTTATCTTTTTAAAATAACCACTTTAACCAAAACAACGTAAATGGGCCAAAGACAAAGTGTAAACAAGCAGGCTATCCTGCTCACCAAAGTTAATAGTAGCATTAGGAACAAGCACTTTTTGTTTACACTTTCTTATGGACTTATTAACATTGCTTTGCCTGCTTTGTTGTTTGTTAAAAGTGTCATTTCCAAAAAATATTTTAGTTACGAGCAATTCCAGCTCAAATCAGGAATTTTTCTGGTACTTTTGTACCCGACTCTCTCCGATTTCAATGAAACATTGCAGACATGTTATCCTAGACCTATATGAGCCATTTTTGTGATTATGTAGCCAATAGTAACATTTGAGAAGGGCGTGAGGTATTTAAATATTTTTGTATTTTGCAATTTGTAATTACTTAAAATTACTGTTTCTCGAAGCCGCATCGTATCAAAAAGTGGTCAAAGACAAACTTGTAGGAAATTGGACGGGCTTTCTGAAAAAAAAACAAAAAAATACACTGAAACAAAAATATACGCCACTTCTATGAGATTTTTCAGTTTTGAAGCTTAAGAATTAAATTTGATAGTGATGTCACGATTTTTTTTCGCTCAAAATATCCTGATCTCATTTATTGTGGATTTAGCTCGTAGCTGGATTTTCTGGCATCTTCTCACGGTCATTGGAAACGGTCGTGGATAAACCTAGGGGTTCCCAGTTGGAGTGAAAAAATTCAATTTGTAGAAAAATTATGGATTAAAAATTTGTTTTTTATCACTTCTCCGACATCAGGAATAGTTGTTTGAACATGCTCGCAATTTTTTTATTCGGTCGAAAAAATATTATTTTTCTTGAAAAAACTTTCATGTTAATCACATGATCACCTCTAATTCTGGCTCGATGCCGTCATCATGCGACCGCGTGCTCCGTTTGTTTGTCAACAAAGCTGCAGCTGGATGGTGAGACGAAGTGAGGGGGGAAGAGATTTTGACAATTTTATACCCGCATCTGGCCCGCCGCCTATTTCGTCGGTCGTTGAGTCGCCGGTCGTTTCCAGCGACCGAGTCCAGCTAGGAACTGATCGTACAATATATGCAAGTAAACGATGTCCGGATCCACCATCCGACCCATCGTTGGTTAGGTAATCGAAAGACCTTTCCAACGAGTCCACAACATTGAAGATCTGGCAACCCTGTTTCGAGTTATGACCACTTAAGTGATATGTAATTTTTTGAAGCCGGATCTCACTTTAATGTATGTAAACGATGTCCGGACCCATCATCCGATCCATCGTTGGTTAGGTAATCGAAAGACCTTTCCAACGAGTCCACACCATTGAAGATCTGGCAACCCTGTCTCGAGTTATGACCACTTAAGTGATATTTATTTACATTTTTGAAGCCGGATCTCACTTAAATGTATGTAAACGATGTCCAGATCCACCATCCGACCCATCGTTGGTTAGGTAATCGAGAGACCTTTCCAACGAGTCCAAAGATTGAAGATCTGGCAACACCGTCTCGAGTTATGATCAATTAAGTGATATTTAAATAATTTTTTGAAGCCGGATCTCAATTAAATGTATGTAAACGATGTCCGGATCCATCATCCGACACATCGTTGGTTAGGTAATCGAAAGACCTTTCCAACGAGTCCACAACATTGAAGATCTGGCAACCCTGTCTCGAGTTATGACCACTTAAGTGATATTTATGTACTTTTTTGAAGCCGGATCTCACTTAAATGTATGTAAACGATGCCCGGATCCATCATCCAATTCATCGTTGGTTAGGTAATCGAGAGACCTTTCCAACGAGTTCAAAACATTGAAGATCTGGCAACCTTGTCTCGAGTTATGATCAATTAAGTGATATTTATATACATTTTTGAAGCCGGATCTCACTTAAATGTATGTAAACGATGTCCGGATCCATCATCCGACACATCGTTGGTTAGGTAATCAAAAACCCTTTCCAACGAGTCCACAACATTGATGATCTGGCAACCCTGTCTCGAGTTATGACCACTTAAGTTATATCTGTGTACTTATTTTTCTGGATCTAAAAAAAATAGCTGGCAAACCACTTATATTAAAAATGAGGAAGGCATCAACCACATAGGTGGATTAAGTTAGTTTTATTTTTAAAACCGCTGTATCTTCCCAAGCATTGGACTTAGTGCAATGGTCAATATGAAGACTTTTATGTAAAAAAGTCAAGGGAATCGATATCCACTATCGATTCTGTTGTTTAGACCACTTTAAAAAAAAAAAAACAGTAGCAGTAAATGATTTTTGTATTTTTTTAGGAGAGACATACCATCCTGCATTTTTCGTGAGTCTTTTTGTTACATTTTAGACTATTTCCTCTAAAATTTTGAACGAAAAAAATTATAAAATCAACTTCAAATTTAACTTTTAAAATAAAAAAATAAAAAATGTCATTGAAGTGGCCTGTATTTTTCTTTCAGTGTATTTTTTCAGAAAGTCCGTCCAATTTCCTACAGTAATTTTCAAATTACAAAATACAAAAATATTTAAATAACTAACGCCCTTCTCAAATAATATTTTCGAGTACAATTGGTTCCATATAGGGGAAGTATACCCTTTCTCAACCTATTTCTATTATCGGCCTATCAGCACTTTGATCATGAATTAAAGCTTAAATAAAGTGTTTTTGACTGTTCCAAAATAAATAAATAGCTCAAATCAAAGTGAGCTTGCAACTCTTCATTGTTGATACATCTGAAAATGTTGATTTTATAGCGAAGAATTGGTCGAACGGCTTATTTTGATTGAAATGGGTATATTTCCCCTACACAAAAATGGCTTATATAGGCCTAGGATAACATGTCTACAAAGTTTCATTGAAATCGGAGAGGGTCGGGTACAAAAGTACCAGAAAAACTTCTGATTTGAGCTGGAATTACTCTTACATAAACTTGGATAAAAAGACTAATCGAATTATAAGCGACAAGCGTATGTTCAATGTTTAAATCGCTGTGAAAACTAGAGTTGATTAAATTAGGTTTATATACGTACTCTTATGATCTCCCAAAAGTGTGCCTTATTTTAGAAACAATAATTTTCCACAAATTACCAAACCGCTTCGGAGTCGATACATGCATCAAACATGTTGCTTAATTATTCCGTGTCACGCTTATCGTAGCTTGAAATGAAGCTGTTTGCCACACCTCGGTAGCTCTACGGTGACAGACCCTCCCCCGCTGTACAGCCTTTTTCCATGTCAACTCAACACAAATGGCAGATTAAGGGCGCTTTACGTTTTTAAACAGGGGAAAATCACCATGCTCCAGTATCGTTTAAAAAAGCGAAACGCCTGACATAAAACCAATTTCTAACCTGCAGCGCACGCCGCGACTAAATCTGACACATTTTGGAAAAAAGAAGAAAAAGACCAGCCCTCATCAACTTATTAATTTACAATGACCTAATAATCATTTTACGACAGGGGCGTTTCGGCTCAGATCCACCTATTTTCCTTTTACGATATGGACATCAACAATAAACGGCCCCGAAAAGAGTCTCTAATGAACGCCACTCGGCTGCAGGCATGGCGAATGGAAAACGAAGGGTTTTTTTATGGTCGATCTTTAACGATCAAACACCTCGAAGGAATAGCTGCAGTTCAGAGACGCATGTATCCAGCAGCGCGTGCCAATATTTGAGCTTGAACTCGCGCGCGCTCTCTCCATTTCCAGTAACGGTTTCTCGGTTTTTATACGCACAATTGTCGGGGAACCTTTCCTTGTTACAATGTATTATGTTTGACCTAATATGTGCACGCCCCTTCAAATATCGCAAAACTCTCCTGATCTTCCAATTAGGTATCGATCATGTTCTTGTTCAGCTATGGTTATGGTGTTGCCATCTTTGATAGGATCTGCACGACTTTTAATCAAAATATCTTTTTTTTTGCTGACAGGGAACGATTACTAAGAGATCTTCGAAAGCTTAGTTTCCTGAATGAGGTTGCAAAATTAAAGTTCAATTGTATGAGAGGTTCCCATCGGATGGTCTGTGAAAATATATAGAAACAACTAAATTTCCATGTACAGCTTTTTTTTTAAAGCTGAAAACATTTAGACAACGCTTGAAATATCCTACTTATAAAAGACTTAAAAATTATGGAGGATTTCCCTAAACTTCATATTTTGTTGTTTCAATTTTCAAAAGGCCTAATTAAGAATACAATTTACAAAACATCAATCTTTTTTTTTATTCGTTGAAAATCGTTTTATTTTTAAATTACCGATTGCGAGAAAACACGTATCGGTAATCTTTTTCTAAAGAGTAATTCTCTCAGATTTCGGTCATTCGATTTTTTTTTATTTTCTAATCTGGCTGAAATTTTTTTGTTGCCTTCGGTATGCTCAAAGAAGCCATTTGGCATCATTAGTTTGTCTACATAATTTTCCATTCAAATTTGGCAGCTATCCATACAAAAATGGAGTATGAAAATTCAAAAATCTGTATCTTTTCAAGGAATTTTTTGATCGTTTTGGTGTCTTCGGCAAAGTCGTAGTTTTGGATAAGGGCTACACTGAAACAAAAAATGATACACGGTAAAAAAAATGGTAAAAAAAATTTTTGTCACGAAAACTTGATTTGGAAAAAGACACTATTTTTATTTTTTTTATTTTTTGATATGTTTAAGGGGACATAAAATGCCAACTTTTCAGAAAATTTCAGAAAAACATTCAATGTTATGCCCTTTGAAATGTTAGTCTTGAAACATTTTTTTTGAAAATATTGCTTTCGAAAAGATCGGAAAATTTCACGAATGTTTCATATTTTAGCATTGAAAATCGGACCATTAGTTGCAGAGATATCGACAGCAGAAAATGCTGAGTTTTTTTGGTGAAACATAGAAAACATCAATTTTTCTATTTTTAAACCTTTGCATCTCAGCAACTAAAGGTCGTATCAACAAAGTTCAAAATAGCAAAATATAGAGAATTTTTCTCAGCTTTCCAAAAATATTTTTTTCAATAGTGAGCAAACATGTGCACTAATTTAAAAAAATTAAAAACTGCGATTATTTTTAGAAAAAGTCACCTAAAATTGATTTAACTTGAAACGGTGCACTTCATCAAAATTTCACTGAAGTACTTTTTGATTGCAAATTTGATTTTACATCGAAAAATGAGGTTGATATTTTTTCCGGCCAATATTTCGATTTTTTGAAAAAATCAGTATTGATTAAAAAATTCATAATTCGGTCAAAGATTTTTTGCACAACTTGGAAATTTCTGAAAAGTTGGCATTTGATGTCCTCTAAAACATATCAAAAAATAAAAAAAAATAAAAATAGTGTTTTTTTTGCAAATCAAGTTTTAGTGACAAAAAGTTAAATAAAAAATCACCAAAAAATGTTTTACCGTGTATAATTTTTTTTCAGTGTAGTCCAAATCTATACCTACAACTATGCCGAAGACACCAAATCGATCAAAAAATTCCTCCAAAAGATACAGATTTTTGAATTTTCATACATCATTTTTGTAGCTGCCAAATTTGTATGGAAAATTATATGGACAAACTAATGATGCAAAATGGCTTCTTTGGGCATACCAAATTCACCAAAAAAGTTTCAGCCAGATTTAAAAAAATCCAAAAAGGGAGACAAAAAGTTCAAATGAAATTTGCATTGGTGTTTTCAATATAAGACATTCAAACTATAATTTACAAACATATAATAAGTTTGAAATTTGGATGCAAATCTATATGGAATCATCGAAGAACAATAATTTTGTAAATCATTTCTATTTTTTAATTTTTTTAAGCATTGATTTGCTAGAATCATGTTAGGGCATTCAATATGACCTAAAATTTGATCATGATTTAACCCAAACAAGCCTACAAACATTTTTTTTTAAATATTGACGGTTATTGAAAAGAACTTTTTAAAAGAAAAACAAAAAATACTTTAAATAAAACTATATTTTTTTATAAACTTTTTGATAAATATGATACATATTCTTAATTAATATCTTAAATTCTTAACATAATTGATTGATTTATGAAGGGGAAATTTTCAATTAGAATTGTCAAAAATTTTCAGAGATTTTATTTTCTTGGAGCCTTCACATTGGATGCTGATATATATCTTAACGGCAAAGCCATATGAAAATTAAAACTCGAAATTTTAAAATGGCCTTTGTTAATTGTTCCTTAAGGCCTTAATGATTGGATACACGTATTAGTTTAATCGGCCATTAGGGTGGACCTAGACAAGTTATAGTGGTTAAAAAATAAATAAAATGAATGCAATTTCTGTTTAAAAAAATAATAGGTTAATAGTTGGAATTTTAGTGAAAAATAATTTCATAACTGATTAATCTAGCCATACATTTGAAAATGTCGTATGAAACTTTAAAATGCCGTTTTTACTGTGTCTGGAACAAATAATGTCTGAAAATTTTACATTTCTACATTTTGGTTGGTTTTATTTTTAAAATGTTTTTTACGGAAAGATGTTCTTTCTTCTTCTTTTTTATAACAAACAAGCCTTACCCGACAAACTTCGTTCTGCCATTTGTTCGCTTGTTGACGTTTTTTTGATTTTTTGCTTATTCAGCCTCCTGTGATCAACATATGATTTTATGTAACTTTCTCCATACAATTTGCCGATGTTCCGGAATCGGTTCCAGAGTGGCCAAAGTGTCAATTAATTAGCATAAGAACCTTCCTTGGACTTCTACGAACCCAACGCAACAAAGAGCACCTCGATCCGACGTTCCGTGTTGAATTGATTCGCGTTCGAACAAAACCGTCGAAATTTTTTATATATATAGACTACTAAAATTTCTGTACATTTTTGTCCTTCATTCAATTCTAACACCACCCAGCGAAACCAATTCTGCTGATCTAATCAGCACACCACCGGGAATGGTGTGTCATGATGCGGTAATTTGCACAGAAACCCTCTTCAACTCGTTTCCGGGGTGGAACCCTCGAGATCTCAAGCCAACTCCATCCAGCTGGGGCGGTTCATCTTTGCGTATGACACTCAAGTGCCAAGTGCAGATTTCTATCTTTGAGAGATGATGGATGGTTCCAAAGGTCGACTTGTTAACTTGGTGTTTATTTTGTCTTTTGGTGTGCGGGTAATTTACACCACATTCTTAAATGGTTTGAAGAAGTGATTTGTTAAAAATAGATTTCATTTAAAATCTTCAAACAAAATGAAATGCCATAAAACGCCTCTGATTTCAACCTCCGAGGAGGTGTTAAACCAAGCCTCCAGTTTCAAATTTTTGGGGTTGAACTTTCCTCCAGCCTCACCGTGCGAAGTGACTCGAATCAGAGCACTTTTCTTTTGGCACATAACCTCACTGCGGCCCGGCGGTTGTCCATCATTATCGGTTGATTTGACCGCCCCAGATTTTAACTACACGCGGGCCAATGCGGGCCGGCCACTGTTCGTACTATCTCTTTCGACGATGGACGGCCGACTAGAGCTGAATTTGCACCGTCGAAAACAACACACACAAAAAGTTGAAGCAATGCAAGATAATTACACGCGTGAACCAGAAAAAAATGCTCACACACTAAAATTTGCCTGCGCCGTGAAAATTAATTGAACCTAACGAGCGGTCCAAGGTTTCAAGCTTTGTGACCCCCCTTCTTGAATTGAGGGGGGAGCTTAATCTTAACTGGTGATAATCGTAAGGAAATTTTGACGTTTATTGCAAACTTTAAATGATAAAAGACTCCGCTGAAAAAGTTGTAAACTAGATGTCAACAATTGGTCAAGCTCCCCTAAAAGCATCAACCAAGTGCTTAGATTGAGGTCTCAAAGAGGCAGCCAAAATTATATGGCTTTCCGTTTGACCACGGACGGGCAGCAGCCATTTGCCCTATCCTACTGAGGCTCAAAATAGCTCCCCGTGTCGTTGCGATTGTGCTATCTTGACGAATGAAACAAAACTAAAAATGGCCGAAAATCCAAAGATGTTGCCAATTATTTCAATTTTTTATTAAACTAAGCAAGAAAAGGACTTTCTGGGAGTCATTTTAACCTATTTTTTTAATCTCATCCCACTGTTGCCAAATTATCTATACTAACATCTATCAAATTCATAACATTTGTAACTTGAACATATTATAGTTGCAAATGAAGTCGGGAAACATTTTGGTACGAATTCAAAACGATTGAACTTTGAACATATTATTATTATTTCATCTTACGGTTCTAAATCTCTTGTCAGTGTTGCCAAACAATAAAAAATCATCTCTAGAAGGGAAGGTTTCAGGAGTCAATATCCTCCAAATCCATGACAAGATAAAATATACCTTGAACATAACATAAATTAAATAAATTCATTATGTTTCATCGCAGTGCTACCAAATCATCAAACTTAGTTGTTTTCATTGTTTCATATTTTAGTCAATCAAACATCGATCTAGAATTTTCATCCAAATCCCTAATATTTGTCCCTTGAAAATTTAAAAATTCAGCTAAAGTTCGGCCAGTGTTGCCATATTCTCAAATTTATAACTAGAAAGGAAGGTCTTTCAAATATAATTTTGTTTAATGGACCTTTCATTTAAAAAATATCTATACAGAAATGTGATTCCGGGAGTCATTTTCGTCCAAATCTCTATTGTTTTTATTTTGGACATATTATAAACTTAACCAATCCTCTAAATTTCATGGCAGTGTTGCCAATTAAAAAAAATCACTGAAAATTAAGGATTTGAAATATCAAAACAGATAAGTAATTTTCATCCAAATCCATAACGTTTTTTTTTTGCACCAACAACTTAAGGGGTTACATACATGTATATCGGCAAAAATGTCAGAGGTTGATTTGAGCACAAACTTAAACTTTTTTAAAATCTGTTTTCAGGACATTTAAATACACATTTTCAACTATTAACAAAATTAATTTGAAGACATTTGGTTGTATTATTGCCGAGATACAGCTATATGAAGTAAGCATTTTCAAAAAACGGGTGCCACGATATCTTAACACTGCCTTGACCAAATCGGCTCAAAATTTTGGTAAAGACTTGTTAAACCGGTCCTGTATGCATGATGAAGGCCGATTTTCAAAAAGTTTATTTAAAAAAAGATAAAAATATTTTGATGTTTTTCTATAAAAAATCGAAAGTATTTTTTTTTGTATTTTAAAATATGCATAATTTTAAAATCGGGCTTCGTCATGCACACGGGATATGTGTTGCGAGTCTTCACCCAAAATTTCATCCAATTTGGTTTATCCCATCTCGGGATATCGTGGCACCCGTAAATCAACTCAGTGTTCAGAGAAAAACGTTCGCAAAGTATGACAGTTCGCTTTGGGCATGGCAAAATGTTCAGCCTAAATCGTCTGTAACTTACTTTAATCATGAAGTATCTTCATTAAACTTTCAGGAGTCATTGAAAATCATCTTTTAAGTTGATTTAATAAATTTTCTGTAGTATGAAATTTTGTGATTATCTACATGTATGTAACCCCTTAAGTCTCAGTAACTCATGGCAGTGTTGCCAAACATTATAATCACTAGAAAGGAAGGTCTGTCAAGTATCAATCCAGACATGTGATTCCAGGCGTCATTTTCATTCAAATAAAATGAATTAGGTCTTTTAATCCAATGGCAGTGCTGCCAAATCATCAAAAACAATCACTGTTCTTGTTAGTCAATCGAATGTTGAATCAGAGATTTTGATCCGGGAGTCGTTTTCATACAATTAAACATGTAATAAATTTAACTTAAGTCTTTATTTACCAGGCCAGTGCTCCCAAATCATCAAGCTGAATAATTTTAAGAGATCGGCTGCCATTTGCCTATCCAATGACGTACAGAAATACATCCAAAAGAGTGATCTTCACAAAAAAATTCAGAATTGCAAAGTTTAGTAATTCTTAGTGTAAGTGTTTCCAAAACTTTGCAATTATAATTCTTAAAAAAAGGTTTTCAGAAGCATGTTCAAAATGTATAGGTTACGGAAGTTATTTGTATCGAGATTAACACCTAACTTTGAAATGCTTAATACTTTAGAAAGGGTAGCCAGATCTTCAATGTCTAGCTTTCAAGAACTCAAGAACTTTTATAAATTTATTTAAGACTTCTCCTCCCATTTCCAGTGCTGCCAGTTCATTAAACAGCGAGAATCAAAAATAAGGGTTTTTTCAACCTATCCAATGATGTACGGAAATTTGTTTCAGCCAGTATTTTTCAACCAAATGAACAACATCTCAAAGTAATTTGGTTTTCGCTTAAGTCACGATATCATAAGCCAGTGTTGCCAGAACACTACAGATAATAATTCTTCGGAAAGGACTTTCAAATACCTTTCCAATGATAGATAGAAAGGTGGTTTCAGAAGTCATTTTCATCGTGATTTACGACACCTCAAAAGATTATTTGAACTTGAGTGAAGTGCTCAACATTTGTGACAGGGTTGCTAGAACTCTAGTATTTTTGTGGTCTTTAATATTTTTTTTAAATTCATACACATTTAAAACTTCTTAAAAAAAAATCTCCGAATAAATCGGATGTCAATAATCAAAATACTTCCCAATTCAACCGAAAAATGCGTCAAGCAACGGCAACGACAACATGTGTGTGCGATTAGAAGTGAGTGCTGCTTGGTCAGGGCATGAGCATTTTTTCTCTCTTTATTAACTGACCAACAACTTGAGGACCCCAAGAAGCTACGCAGGCTGACCGCGCGGTCCATTGGCCTTTGCGCTCGTGTGTGAGGAGGATACTTGAACCGAGAGGCACTCTGAGTGGGTTGGTTGGTTGAGCCTAACGACGTTTTGATTGGGTCACAAAAAATACGACTAAAAAAAAGAATGGAATATTTTGGTGGGTTCTCCGACCAGGGGGAGGCTTTAAATTGTGTGGTTATAGTTGGGGCAGTGGAGAGGTAGGTTTTGCGTAATGCGATTTGGCCAGTTTATGAGGGATTTTGATTACCGCAAAAAGTGGTAAACAGAGATAGGCTAATTAGGGACGAAATTAAACATCAAGTGTTTAGTTAGTTTATGACAATTCTTCAGATATTCATGCTTGAGTTGAATAATCCAAAAAATCTTTTTTCGAAATTTGTATTTTTTTTTAAACATTAACTAGCTACACTCAACGAAATTCAATTACTAATGTTTTGTTAGAGTCGAGAAAACAGGAAACTATTTTTAAATATTTCGACCAGGATATTGAACATATAGAATTGTTGCATATAAAGAGTGATTCGATTCGTATTGAATATCAATTCCATTCAACAAAAAACAAGCATTTCAAAACCCATTCATATTTGATATTATGCTTCCAAGACGTTACCTTCAAATTCGCGTCACGATGCCGGACCCTTGTGTTTAGCAACTCCAATCACGTCCTAATTTTTTTTTCAGCGCTCCCTCGTCGCCAACCTCAAAACCACAACCTGTTGCAACACCAGCAGGAGGTGGGATCCCTCCTTTCCAATCACTTCTAACGCTTATTCCTCTTTGAAAACTTCAACTTCACTCGGTTCACCCAGCACAAATTTTTAAATTCTGCTCACAAGAAACCTTTTTCCCTTTTTTGATCCGACTCAACTCAATTCTTGCGGACTCCCCTTAATTTAAATTTCGTCCATGTCCTCCGACGTTGCTGGACTCACGCGGTCTTGGTCAACTTTGCAGAATTGGTAGCGGCCTATGACTTCACCTCACCCTAAACACACATTGAACTTGCACCACACCACACCTGACATTCCACTCCCTTGACACGCTTCCGTTGCGCGACTTCAACGACACTTGACTTGATTCTCTTCACCTTAATCTTGGGGTTCGCCGCTTCCAGTCACTTTTTTTGTGCGAGCGAGACTCTGTCGGGTTCGTCGCTTGTTCTTCCAACGGAATCACTCACGTTTACGATCGATTTGAGTGGACTTTGAAGGACTCTCCCTTTCGCTTTTTTTTTCCTTCACGAGTAGCGTACCTTCGTTGAACTTCACCGAGAAGAACCCCAAGGCGCTGGATGCTGCAGAGCGGAGACTTCAACGGGATCAGCTGTCTTCACTGCACACTTGCCGGAATCTACTCGCCCGAGAAAGGTCAACATTCTCTTCTGGGACCAGGAGGATCAGTCAAGCATCGCTTGAAACGCTTGATCGATGATCTAATCAATCTCGGCGGAATTCTTGGCCGTCGCGTGTCGTTTGTTGACTTTTTCCAAGTTGCCCTCTCTCCCTCTCTCCTAGCTCTCACACCCCGAAACCGCGCCGAACTCCGTAGAACGTTCCGACGGAAAGCAAACTGCCAGACTGACGAGGCTCCAAGCGCGGGTTCGTCGTCAAGTCACAGCCTGCTGCACCAACGCCAAGTGCTCCACAGAAAGAAAAAAAAAAACGTGAGAGAGGAAAATATGACCATCTAGGGGGGAGAGAGAGAGAGAGCGAAGCCGGCAAGAAGCCCAAAACCCACAAACCTAGCAAAATGGAAAAGAGAATGGGGCTTCAAGTTGGTGAGGAGAGAGAGAGTATGATAAACAAGCAACTTCGAACGCGAGAGAAAAGAGAATGTTGGAGGTCGTTTGGGGTTTTGAGCGGATTGTGAGCTAGTGTGTGTAAGTCAGAGGGAGAGAGGGAGGAAAATGAGAGAAATTCGTGGAAAGCATAAAACAAAAGCGAAAGAACAGGTTCCAGACATTCCCGGACTTTTTTGGGCCCGGTATGTTGAGGGCGCGAAGGGCAGCGTGTAAGGTTCGTAGGTACATCAAATTGATTGTCTGGTTTGAACGTGAAGTGAAATATTCAGGTTTTTGAAATTTGAAGCACCTTCAGTTAATGTGCATAATTGCCGGATATCTCTTATTTATGAAGAATTGAAACCTACGGGATTTGCTTAATTCTTCTCAGAGAGCATTACAAATAATTGAATAAATCTATGTTCAGCAATAATAGGTCGAAGGAAGCACTGGAGTTAAATTAAATTTGAAAACATAACCTATGTATTCTTAATCGTTCCTGACGTTTGACGGTCGTGGAATTTAACATTCTTAACCCTCTACAACCTAACCACGCCTTTAGACGGACTTCGCTCTGAAAGATTGCCAAAAATCCATTTTCAGCCAATTTTTGATCTTTAAAATGCATTGGAAAGAAGAACTCTTAAAATTTAAGATAATTTTAGGGTTGGAAGTTTTACTTGTTTTATGTGACTTTGCCAATGGTTTTAAAAATGTAATTTTTTTAGAGGCCAACTGAAGCTGTGTTTCTTATTGACATTTCGTCTGTTGTGTGCTATCTTGTGACAACGACCATTTAGTACTATTCGAGAAAAACGATTTTTAAAGTTTGATGATAAATAATTTCAAAACTATGAATTAGAGAGTAATTTTTGTAGTGTCCCAGACTATGCCTCTACGCATTTTTTGACAATTTAAATGATGATGGTGCCATTCTATAGAAGAAAATGTAAAAATCATGTTTAAAAATTAAAAAGTGACTGTAAAAACATGAAAAATTAGATAGGCGAAATGTAATAATAGGAGGTGTTAGAAAAGGCCAAATACCACCAAAAACAAACATAAACTAAACAAGATAAATGAAAATTAAAACACTAAAAATAAAACAAGAAAAACTAATTAAATCCACCTATGTGGTTGGAGCCTTCCTCACTTATTATCAACAATGGCTGATATGATGGAATTGTACAAAAATTTCATCTATTTTTTAGATCCGGAATAAAAAAGTACATCAATATCACTTAAGTGGACTTATCTCGAGACAGGGTTGCCAGATCTTCAAGGTTTTAAACTCGTTGGAAAGGTCTTTTGATAACCTAACCAATGATGTGTCGGATGGTGGATCCGGACATCGTTTGAATACATTTAATTGAGATCCGGCTTCAAAAAAGTACATAAATACCACTTAAGTGTACATATCTCGAGACAGGGTTGCCAGATCTTCAATGTTTGGACTCGTTGGAAAGGTCTTTTGATAACCTAACCAATGATGGGTCGGATGGTGGATCCGGACATAGTTTACATACATTTAAGTTGAATCCCGATATATGTGAAAACACATTTTTATACATAACTTTTGAACTACTTATCGAACCCTAAACCAAGTCGATTGCAACAGGTTCGGGTCAAATCGGTTCAGCCAATGCCGAGAAACATGAGCTAGTTTGTTGGTCACATACATACATACACACACACATACACACAGACATTTGTTCAGTCGATTCTGAGTCGATATGTATACATGAAGGCGGGTCTACGACGTTTTAATACAAAGTTCATTTTTAGAGCAGGATTATAGCCTTACCTCAGTGAGGAAGGCAAAAACAAGAGAAGTGAAGTTTTTCGTAGAAAAAATGTTGCACGGGAAAAATAAAAAATTTCGAAAAAAAATTGTGCTGTAGAGGGTTAAACTTCTAGTACAGTCCAGACTCTCGATTATCCGAAGGCCTATGCAAAGTTTCACTTCGGATAATCAAAAGTTCGGTTAATCGAAGCACAAAAAAATCAATGTCTTATTTTTGATTATTGAGCTTGAATATGACCCCTAAACTACTCAAAAGGGATTTAAAACTTTTAAATCCATACAAAAATGGTAAATATTCGAAAATCTGTAATTTTTGGAGGAATTTTCTAATCGATTTGGTGTCTTTGGCAAAGTTTAAGGTATTGGGCTGTTCAGAAAAAATAGGTGCACTGGAAAAATATTAATTGTCCATTTATGATTTATCATTTTTGTACAAAAAAATATTTTTTTTAAAATCCGTGCTTTTCAATTTTTGAATTTTAAACGATGCTTTTACTGATTTTGATGAAAAATTCCTGTTTTAGTTTTTTGAAAGTGTCCATGATTGACCATTCCTGAATATACTTTTTTCAAAGAGTTCAGAAAATTTCCAATAAAATTTCATAACAGATATTAAAGACTGTTCCTCTAGTTGCTGCAATACAGCGAATAAAAAAACAAGAAAATTGAAGTTTTTTAAGTATCATCCAAACATCCCACTAATGGACCAACTTTAAGTTTAGAAAAGAAAAACATTTGTGGAATTGTATTATCTTTTCGAAAACAATATTTTGAAAATCAAACCTTGAATTTTTGAAGGGCCAAACAATCAATATTACGCCTTTTAAAAATATCTTAAATTCTTTATTATTATTATTACTTACTTTTTACTTTACTTTTACTGCTCGTACAACCTCCGGGTCATGAGCTGTCTCCAGATGCGCTGCCACTGGACTCGGTCCTGGGCTGCTACTCTCCAATTCCGCTGCGAAACTCCCACACTTTCCAGATCTTCCTCCACCTGGTTCAACCACCTTGCACGCTGCGCCCCCCTCCGCCGCGTTCCAACCGGCTCCGAATTGAACACCAACTTCACCGGATTGATTGTCTGGTTCGGTTGGCGCGCATCCAGCGCGTCCGGCATTCTTGCGACGTGTCCGGCCCACCTGATTCGGCCAGCTTTGACGACCTTCCGAATACTTGGCTTGCCGTAGAGTTGCGCCAGCTCGTGGTTCATCCTTCTCCTCCATACAGTGTTCTCACGCACACCGCCAAAGATCGTCCTAAGCACTCGTCGCTCGAAAACTTCAAGCGCTTGCAGGTCCTCCTCGAGCATCGTCCACGTCTCGTGCCCGTAGAGGACGACGGGTCTTATCAGCGTTTCGTACATGGTACACTTTGTACGCCGGGAAAGGTGACCAGACCGTAAGGTCTTGTGGAGTCCGTAGTAGGCACGACTACCGGTGATGATGCGCCTCCGAATTTCTCTGCTGCAGTTGTTGTCCGACGTAACCAACGATCCGAGGTACACAAACTCCTCCACAACCTCGAACTCGTCGCCGTCGATCGTCACGCTCGGTCCTATGCGAGCCCTAAGGGACTCGGTTCCTCCTGCCAGCAGATACTTCGTTTTCGCAACATTCACCTTCAATCCAACCTTATCCGCTTCCCGCTTCAATTCAGTGTACCGCCTGGCCACATCCTCGAACGTTCTGCCGACAATGTCCATGTCGTCGGCATAGCAGATGAACTGGCTGGACCGGTTGATAATCGTGCCCCGCATGTTGAAGCCCGCTCGCCTCATGACACCTTCAAGCCCAATGTTGTAACAGAGGCCGGAGATACCGTCGCCTTGTCGCAGTCCCTTGCGCGATTCGATCGGGTCGGACATCGCTCCCGAAATCTTCACGCTGCACCGAGCCCCGTCCATCGTCGATTTCACCATTCTGATCAGCTTCCCGGGAAAGCCGTTCTCGTACATGATCTTCCATAGCTCTTCGCGATCGACCGAGTCGTACGCGGCTTTGAAATCGATTATTATTATTATTATTATTTCTACCATAAAAAGTGCTGTTAAACTGAAGCACACATTGATTTTCCAGAGTTTCGATTATTTATTAGTTCAATGTTGAATAATATAATTTCGTTTAAATTCATGCAATGCATTGCTTTTTTAATTTAGTTATATTTAATTAATTGAACTCTTTAACAATAAAAAAAAACCTTTTTGTTTAATTGTTTTAATGTTTGTACAAAATATTTAAATTATTGAAATTAATTGGGAAGGAGAACACTCATTTTTTTTTGAAAATCATGGGATTGAAAATTTGACTAGTTTTATGCCGATGTTTTCTTGTGAAAAAGTATTTTGCTGGGCCCAACTTTTTACGCAATTTTTCAACTTGAATGTTTATTATTTCAATATTTGATCATCTTGTTAGAAACAGGCAAAATAATGAAAAATTGGCTCAAAGATTTTTCCAATTCGCAAAATATTAGAACTGGATGTTGTACAACAAAAAAAGATTTCTAAATGAAGAACAATATAAATCTATATAAAAAAATATATTGAAAAAATAAAACAAGAGAAGTCTTAGAAAAAAGTAGCATTAAATGGCACGGGAAAAAATAGAAACAAAAATTAAAAAAATGCTGAAGAGATGAGTTTTTTTCACAAAACACGTTTTTGACAAGCCCCAACTTTTCTATCAATTGGAAAATGTTTAAATGGCCGTGTTTTGGAAAACAATCTGGATTTTAAGGATAAAGTTTGGTTTTTTGTTACCCTAATTATATTCTAAAAGTGTTAAAAAGAAAAAAATTAAGATTACCTATTTTTTCTGCGAGTGTATGTGCTCAGTTTTCATATAACAACAAGGTTGACAGGCGAAAATTATTGAAATTTACCTAGCAACCAGGAAATCTCGTAAATATTTACAATTTTAGAATTCTCATTCTCAGGTCAATTAAAACTTTTGCTCAATAATGCAATTTTACCTATGAACCTTATGTAATTTACAATTTCCAACACTCAAACTGATTTCCTTCTCCCCGAATCGAATCAAATGGGGGGGAAGCACTTTTCGCTGCACACATAAATAAATCAAGGAAAGAGCCGTGCATGCATGCACTGAAGATTGCATGAAACAAGTTTGAAAAAGCTGTTGTGCCCACCTTCTCCCGCCTTGTCACCAACAGCATCAACGCAGGGCCAGAATCAAGTTTTCAACCTTCTTGCACTTGGAGGGTGTGGTGTTGGTGGTGGTGTGGAAGAGTACCGTTCCTCATCGCCCTGCTCAAAGAGTACAGTCTCAGTAGGCAGTTCCGTTGGTTGGCACGTTTGTGTGTAGATTTATGTTGTGCTCTGGTGAGCGGATTGTGTCAACCTAACCAGAGGCTACTGAGATCACATCCACTTTTAGAAGGGAGAGGCAGCCTCCCTTCAAGGACTCTCTGCGGTGTGTCAACTGAGATTGTTTTTGTGGTGGGACGGGAGAATGGACTATGTTTGTTGTCCTGATTGAAGTTAGCAGTAATTTTAAAACTTGTTTTATGTGATTTTGATGGCAAGATTGTTTTCGTTTAGTAAAGTCTTAACTTATAATTGAAGTATAGATAAATATTGAGGTCCTAACATTTTTATTGTTTTATTCTGAACTCTCAAATTCGACAAAATAAAGACTGACAAAATACAGCATAGGTCTGCGCAGTGCTCAAATAAAAAGAGTAAGAGAGCAAGTTTTCCAATCCAGTTTATGCTCCCCAAGCCAAGGGACTGGATCGACAAAAAGATGAAAAGCTTGAAAACCTACCGCAAACTTGTTTTAAAATTTTCTCTCAATTTCTCTCGCCGGTTACTCTTAGAAAAATGAATGGAGAATGAGAGAATGATTTTGTTGAATGCTGATTTTCTTCATTTTTTGTTGAATTCATTGTCACTTAAGATAGAATAAGAAAATAGATTCAGCTTAACAAAATGATAACAAATATTTCTAGAAAAATTACGCTTTTACCGAGTTTAAAATAACCTTTATGAATATTTTGTTTATCGCAATAACATTCAACTTGCATAATAAAATAAAAAAAAAGAGTTTTAACACATTTCATAATAAGTGAGAACAAAAGTATCGATCTTATTTTTAAAAGATTAGGTCTTTGACAAATATTGGAAGTGTGTCAACTAAAATCAGCTTAAAACACATTTTCATGCGTTGTTTTTCATTAGGCCAAATATTAGTTGTTTTGCCTTCCTCACTGAGGTAAGGCTATAATCCTACTCTAAAAATGAACTTTGTATAAAAACGTCGTAGACTCACCTTCATGTATACATATCGACTCAGAATCGAAAACTGAACAAATGTCTGTGTGTATGTGTGTGTGTATGTATGTATGTGACCAACTAACTATCTCATGTTTCTCGGGACTGGCTAAACCGATTTGACCCGAACCTGTTGCATTCGACTTGGTTTAGGGTCCCATAGATCGAGTTTTATACAGATTGAAGTTTCGATAAGTAGTTCAAAAGTTATGTATAAAAATGTGTTTTCACATATATCCGGATCTCACTTAAATGCATAATATTTTTTTTTTGATGAAATATGAAAATAGTGGTTTTCATTTTTTATAATGATTACTTTTCATATTTCTTTAATTGTTATTTGCAATTCAATAAAAGTTCTAAAAAAAATTTGAATATGATTTTTGCATCCATCAACCCCTTGGTCATTTCGGTTTGTTTTGGTTTTTTGACGTTTGTCTTGTTTTTAACTGGGCTACGGTCCAGTTATCGAGCGTCTAGCTTAAAAGTTACCAAACAAGTACTGTATTGCAACTCGAATCTGACAAACTTTCCCCCCCCCCCCTGATTTTTTTTAATAAACCGAAAATGGCCGAATTTTGAGCTTAGTGCATGACAGATTTTTTAAAGTTGACAAAATATTTTTTTCGATTTTGTTTTTTTTTCGTTTTTTTTTTTGCTTTAAAAATGTTGTTTTTTGTCGTCGATTTTTTAATTAATATTTTAAAGTAACATAGCATACTTCAAAATGCTACCAAACTAGCCTTAATTTTTTAATGGACGATATTTTGGAAACTTTTTGAAATTATCACTTCTCTTTATGTTTTTTTTTAAATTTAAAGTTGAGACTAAAATTTCAAAAAAGAGTTTTTGAAGCCTTTTGAAATGTTAGACGTGTTTTTTTTCATTCTTGGTTAAATCAAAGAGGTGAAAAAATTTAAAAAAAATGCTAAGCGTGTTTTAAGATGAGAAAATTTAGCCTTAAAAATTTAATAACTTGAAAATGATGCACTTTAAATTTTGCATCCAAAGAAATTTGAGTGTTTTTTTTACGAAACTTTTAAAAATAAAAACGTCCGTTTTTTTCAACTAAAACAAAAGGAGGAAAATCGAAGGGATATTTTTTCTATATCATATTTCTGCGAAAATTAAGAAAATTGCAAATATTTTTCAAAGTTTGTGTCTCTCGGCTCTGGCCGGGGTCAAAGGTAGGGCAAAAAAATAAAAAAATATAAAAATTTAAATAACAAGCCGTAGTCGCAACATTTGAATGCAAAAAGTGATTTTATGGGCCAATTTTGGAGGGGGGAAGACAAAAACTTTACATAAAATTTGTACCAGCCTAAAACAAAAGGAGAAAAGTCGAAGGGATATTTTTTTAATCGCATTTTTGCGAAAATTAAGAATATTAGTCATTCTTTTTTAAAATAAGGCCGATGCAAGTATGGGATGACAAAAACTCTAAATAAAATTTGTACCAGACTAACTAGAATTGAATCAACGTCGTTTTTTTATGATAAGTTCTGAACAATAGTTAAAATTATGTGAAAGTCTTTTTTCACGAATGAGTGCTGAAATTGCATGTAGTTCATAAGGAAAAATAATAGAACAAAATGACTTTTAAAAAAATCCAAAAACATTTTTTCCTCGAAAAATCTCATGGTTTTTAGACTTGCTTTGTAACGTTTAGAAAAAAAAACTACGATTTACAAAAATTAAATTTAAATTTTTAACCTCTATTTGAGTAAATTTTAACCCAGCAAGCACAACAAGCTTCGATTTTTCGTTTACCTGGGATGAGATCAAAGTGTAACTATGTAACCTGCTGCTATTTATAACGCTTTCCAAGCAATGGATGTTTGCCGCGATGACGGCCAAGAATTTGTGTTAGAGAGACTCTGCCCGCAGGGCAAAAAAGAAGGGGAACGCCGCCGCCCCGTGAAGATTTAAGCCAGAAGATATGCGAAACCACCACCACAGAGAGTAGACATGGCAGGGTTGTAAGAAATGGTATGCTGAGGCTGCGGGTCGCGAATCAAACGTTTCCACACTTTGCTCTTTTCCCACATAGCAGGGAGGGGTGCAGGTTGGAAATCGGTTATTACTTTATATTTGCCCTGAAGGGGTGTAATGGTTATTATCACTAATTACGACTTTATGCGGATTGTTCTGATTTTTTTGCTTGCTGCTGCTACCTTCTGCCAGCTACTGATAATGAATGTTGGCGATGGGGTTTTTTTAATGCTACGTGCAGCGGCAGCGGCAAATTGATTTTATTTTATGCTTTCGATCAAACTGAACGAAACTAGTTTGGATAGGGAAATGTGTTGGAGGGAAAAACTCTGCACTGCGACACATTCCGGTTCATTTGGACAGGCTTGAAGCAGATAAATGGTCGGGGAAAGTCACTTTTTACTGGTAGGAAATAGTGCATTTTTAAATGTTTACAAGTTACAATTTCAAATTCAAGAGAATAACATGAACATCCGTTAATAATTTCAATAATATCAATAAGTTTAATAAATTTTAAGATAACTTGAATTGTTTGCTTAAAATTACTTAAATGTGACTGACGCCCATACACCTAAATAAAACTCTATGACATTTTGCTTCGAACGAGCTACTGTCATTCGTTGTCATCTTGTCTGTCAAGCTGATAATCTGATCATCTAAGCAAAGAAAATTCGCTGCAAACCAACATGAAAAAGATGTCTAGAAGATGAAAAACAACAACACCTTCGTTTGAGTTATAAACATAATCTAGTCAGTGTCTTGCGAACCTTCGTGGTGAACGGACACTAGAGCTGCGGTATTTTTTACTACCTAAGCTCAGAGTTATTTCAAAACAAAATTCACAGTCTTTTTAAAGACTACCTGAGTTATTTTCCAAAATTCTAAACAGTCTTTTCAAGACTAACCCCACCTGAAATTTTGTTGTATTTTACAAACGAAGACATCTTTTTAAGAGAACTTTGCTTGCAAAATGCGTCAAAACAAAGGTAAACGCAAATCTTCTGAAGATTTGGTCGTTACGTCGGTGAAGCGTTTGAACGCTAAATCGGCTAACGGAAACAGAAAAAGAAAACAGCCTCTTCTGAGGTCTGATTCTGATTCTGAATGTGAGGTCAATCCTCCAATTCCATTGACAAACAGTTTCGGTGTTTTATCCGAAACTGATGACAAGGAACCTTCTCCTCGTACTGAGCCTTCTGCCGTCGAGAAACGAGTAAAGGCTCCACCAATTGTTGTGACTTCCGTCTCCGATTTGGCCAGCTTTCGAACGCAACTGAAGAATTGCAAGGAAACTTGCAATTTGAAAGTTTCGTTCCAGCTTGGTCGAAGAGGAGAATGTCGCTTGTTGACGGAATCTTTACAAGATCACCAAACTTTTGTTGGTTATTTGAAAAACCACAAACACAATTTTTACACGTATGAGACCAAGAATGCTCGTCCATTCAAGGCGGTCTTGAAAGGTCTCTCCAACGACTTGTCGGTGGATGAGATCAAAAACGAACTTAAGGTGTTGCTTGGCTTTGCCCCATCCCAAGTAATACCGATGAAGAAAAAATCAAACGGGAATATTTCTCGCTTTGGTTTGACTTCACAATTTTATCTGATTCATTTCAACAGAAATGAAATCAACAATTTGAAACTTTTGGACAAAGTTCAGTTTTTGTTCCATGTACGGGTAAAGTGGGAGCATTTTAAGAAACATGGCGGTAATGGCCAGAATCTGACCCAGTGCCGGCGTTGCCAGGCATTCGGTCACGGTACTGATCATTGCGCCATGGTTCCAAAATGCATGGTTTGCGGGGATTCTTCTCACGACAAGGACAATTGTCCCGTGAAAGAAGTCACCCAATTTAAATGTGCAAATTGTGGTGGAAATCACAAATCAAATTTTTGGGATTGCCCCATCAGAAAAAAGGTTTTGGATTCTCGTGCTAAGCATCAGCCGAAATCCAAACCGAAATTTTCTCAAAGTCAGGTTGTACCTGCATCTTTAAATCAAACGTTCGTGCTGTCTCACTCGAACAATTCTAGAAATACCCCTACCGTGGAAAAGTTAGGTAACAACAATGGCATTTCTTATGCTAACGTCGTTTCGGGTTCGGGTTCATCCACGAATTATAAATCCTCTACCAATCTTTCTGAAATTGGGCAGGTACCTCAAATCTCATTTGAAAATTTTTCTGCTGGCAACGCTTTGGGATCTCCTGATCTCGGCGATGTTACGTTTGAAAAAATGACTTTTTTGCAAAACTCACTGTTTGGTTTGATTCAAACAATGAGTAATGCTACATCCATGATGGAAGCTATCCAGATTGGATTAAAATTTGCGAATGATGTTGTTCTTACCCTGAAGTTTAATCATGGATCTAAGTAATTCCATCAATATTATGAATTTTAATGCTCGCTCTTTAAAAGCGAAAGAAAATGAATTTTTCAACTTTTTACGAGTTCATAACGTGCATGTTGCTGTTATAACCGAAACATTTTTAAAAACTGGCACTTATTTGAAAAGTGATCCAGATTATAAAGTTATAACTAATAACCGAATGAATCGAAATGGCGGTGGAGTTGCAATAGTTATCCACCGTAGTATGACTTATAGCACGTTACGCGACTTTAAGTTAAAAGTTATTGAAAGTTTGGGCATTGAACTTGAAACTTCTTTTGGGAAAATTATGATTGCAGCTGCATATTTGCCATTCCAATGCACTGGGGAAAATAGAAATTATTTCAAAGGGGATTTGAATAAACTTACTCGGCATAGATCTCGATTTTTGATCATCGGTGATTTTAATGCCAAACACCAATCTTGGAATAATTCAAAAGTAAATTCCAATGGTAAAATTCTGTTCAGAGATTGCACTTCTGGTCTTTATTCGGTTTTAAACCCGAATGGGCCAACTTGCTTTTCTTCTGTTAGAAATCCATCAACAATTGATTTGGTTTTGACAAATCAAAGTCAGTATTGTGGTCCTTTAGTGACTCATGCTGATTTTGATTCTGATCACCTTCCAGTAACTTTTTCACTTTCTCATGAAGCAGTTACCAGACCCAATAGTTCTGTGTTTAATTACCACAAAGCTAATTGGGACAGGTATCAGCATCATATTGAGAATAATTTAAATCATGATTTTGTTTTAGAAACCAAAGCTGATATTGATTCAGCCTTGGAATCTTTAACTAATGCAATTTTGGATGCTAGGAATATTGCTATTCCAAAAGTCCAAGTCAAATTTGATTCTCCCATTATTGATGACGATCTTCAGCTTTTGATTCGTCTGAAAAATGTTCGCCGAAGACAGTATCAACGTTCTCGTGATCCTGCACTGAAGCGAATTCAAAAAGATTTGCAAAAGGTTATTGACCACAGATTCACTCTCCTGCGAAATGAAAAGTTCGCAAGAGATGTCGAACAAATTAAACCTTATTCCAAACCTTTTTGGAAACTTTCAAAGGTTCTTAAGAAACTTCAAAAACCCATCCCTTCTTTAAAAGATGGTGATAATATTCTATTAACTAATGGGGAAAAAGCTCAAAAACTTGCTCAGCAGTTTGAGAGTGCTCATAATTTCAACTTGAATGTTTTGAGTCCTATTGAAAATCAAATTTCAATAGAATTTCAGAATATTGTTGAACAAGAATTTTCATCAGATGAAGTTTTTAATACGGATCTGAATGAAATAAAACCTATTATCAAAAAATTTAAAAATATGAAAGCCCCTGGTGAGGATGGCATTTTTTACATTTTAATTAAAAAATTACCAGAAGCAACTTTAAGTTGCTTGGTCAAAATTTTCAACAAATGTTTTGATTTGGCATATTTTCCCAGTAGTTGGAAAAATGCCAAAGTAATTCCGATTTTGAAACCGGATAAAAATCCTGCCGAAGCCTCAAGCTATCGGCCCATTAGTTTGCTTTCATCTATTAGTAAATTATTCGAAAGAATAATTCTTAATAGAATGATGACGCACATTAATGAAAATTCAATTTTCGCTGATGAGCAGTTTGGATTTCGCCTTGGGCATTCAACTACTCATCAGTTGTTGAGAGTTTCAAATTTAATTCGAAGCAACAAATCTGAGGGCTATTCTACTGGCGCTGCTCTTCTAGACATAGAAAAAGCATTTGACAGTGTTTGGCATAAAGGTTTGATTGCGAAATTGAAAAGGTTTAATTTTCCGATTTATATCGTGAAAATTATTCAAAATTATTTGACGGATCGTACTCTGCAGGTATGTTATCAGAATAGCAAATCTGATCAACTACCTGTACGTGCTGGCGTCCCTCAAGGAAGCATTTTGGGTCCAATTTTATACAATATTTTTACTTCTGACTTGCCTGATTTGCCCCCAGGATGTCAGAAATCACTTTTTGCTGATGACACAAGCATCTCCGCCAAAGGCAGAAGCCTTCGTGTCATCACAAGAAGATTACAAAAAAGCTTGGATATTTTCAATTCTTATTTGAAAGAATGGAAAATTACTCCAAATGCTGCAAAAACTCAACTTATTATTTTCCCTCACAAACCAAGGGCTGATTTTCTTAAACCAAAAAGTCATCACATTATAAAGATGAATGAGGTAAATTTAAAGTGGGAGGATCAAGTGAAATATCTTGGACTTGGTTTTGACAAAAACCTTACTTACAAGGATCACATTGAAAGTATCCAGGTTAAATGTAACAAATATATTAAATGTTTGTATCCACTTATAAACAGGAATTCTAGACTTTGTCTCAAGAATAAACTGTTAATTTATAAACAAATTTTCAGACCTGCCATGCTTTATGCTGTGCCGATCTGGACAAGCTGTTGCTTAACCAGGAAGAAAAAACTTCAGAGGATTCAGAACAAAATTCTGAAAATGATTCTGAAACTTCCTCCCTGGTTCAGCACCAGTGAACTTCATCAATTAGCCGAAGTTGACACTTTGGATGTTATGTCCAATAAGATAATTGATGCATTTCGACAAAAATCATTGCAGTCTTCAGCTGCATTGATCCGCTCTTTATATAGTTTATAAGTTAGTTTTAAGGTATCCCTTTTCCCTTTTGTACATGTAGGACCTCCTACATTTGAAATCACTGAATAGCGAAAGCTACAATATTTCATGAATAAATGAAAGTTGCTAGTATTTAAAATTGAGGTGAAAAGTCATCGTTTGTGATTGGACACTCAATAATATTTTAACTGAATGAATGTACATGGAAAAGAAATTTGAATAAATATAAATTAAAAAAAAAAAAAAAAAAAAAAAAAAAAAAAAAAAAAAAAAAAAAAAACATAATCTAGTCGGCGTTAAAAGTACCTGTCAGGTTGTTCCCATGATCATCACTTTCAGATGCAACGCACGCAGCCACCACAAAGTGTCAGAGAGACGTCGCGACGCCGTTCGTGACGAAGTTGCGTGTTTATCGCACCCATCGTAGCAGGCCGTCGCGAGAAGTTTCAAATGATTCAATTCGTTTAGCGTCGTATTTTGTGTTATGAATTGCACGGCGAAGCAGAACAGGCGAAAATGACAGTTTAAAAGTGTTGACTCGAACTCGTGACTGTGGGAGGGGTCCGCCTTAACTATTCTGAACGAATAATTTAAAAGGGTCTAAACTAAATTTGAAAGCTAGCAAATACGTCAAGCCGTTTCAAACATTTTAAAGAATATCTCCAGCATTCTGGACGCAAACAAGTGGTAGTTGGACGAGCCTCACTTTGACGATGTCGTACTATCTTGCCGCACGTCGATTTTTGACGTTTCGACAAAATGCGTTTTAATGTTTGGCCTTGAACACGTAATGTAAACAATAACAAACACGTTTTGTTTGGTTTACCATTATGAACATTGTCCTGAAGTTTGGTTGAATTTGGTTGCTGGAGTCCCTAGTTATAATTACAATTGTTTACGTCGGTAGTCGAGCATGAACGTGTGTCAAACGCGTTCTGACCAGAAATCCCTTTGGCCAGTTGTCGCACTTACGCCATCTCAGCATTGTGAAGTATTGTGAGCTGCACAAAATGGCGTTTTGACTCAATCGACCAAAATGCACGTGCGACAAAATAGCACGACAGTGTCGACTTACTGTCACATTCCACGTGTTTTCAACCCTTTAAGTTATTTGCTGTGGAATTTGTTGTGAAGGTTGTCTGGGAAGCCCTACAACTTCAAAAACCCACAATAACCAGCAGCTTAAAGTCAGTAGATGGAGTTCAATGCTTCGGAAGGTGTAACACCACAGCTCAATACCTGAACTGAAATTCTTACAGTTCATTGGAGTAGTCTGCGAGGACCAGTGATGTCAACCATCGCGACGCTCATTTTTGGTTCGCGGCACATTTTTTTTTTGTAGTGCTTTTCAGTTACGGAATTTGACAAAGTTGTGTATGAAGGACTTGTAGAACACACCAAATCGTACAACTTTGCTGAACATAGAGTTAATTTTTGATGAATACAAAAAAAGTTACAACCAAAAATGCGTTAGGCAAACAAAAGCATCGCGAACCATTGGTCCTGAGGTATGAAATCTTCTTGTAACTTTTTGCGTAAGAATTTTACAGCTATACAATGTTCTGAAGAAATGTTGCTGTTGGTGAGTTCTACAAATGCTTGGAACACCATTTTGTCGAATTCCGTAACTGAAAAGCACCACAAACGAAAAATGTGCCGCGAACCAAAAATGAGCGCCGCGATGGTTGACATCACTGGCGAGGACTGGAGTTGGGATTGACCCATGCAAACATTCATTGGAACGGATTGACCGCATGCCATCGGATCACATCACGTGAAGCAAGAACCTTAAGAGGATTAAACTAGATTGGGCGTGTGCAACTAAGCTAGATTTACAAGTTCTTGTGGATATTGAAAACTGAAATTGTTTCGAGTTATTTATTTTGCATACTGTGAATTCAAATCTCAAAGGTTAAAATTGTCAAAATTGTCAAAATTGTCAAAATTGTCAAAATTGTCAAAATTGTCAAAATTGTCAAAATTGTCAAAATTGTCAAAATTGTCAAAATTGTCAAAATTGTCAAAATTGTCAAAATTGTCAAAATTGTCAAAATTGTCAAAATTGTCAAAATTGTCAAAATTGTCAAAATTGTCAAAATTGTCATAATTGTCAAAATTGTCAAAATTGTCAAAATTGTCAAAATTGTCAAAATTGTCAAAATTGTCAAAATTGTCAAAATTGTCAAAATTGTCAAAATTGTCAAAATTGTCAAAATTGTCAAATTGTCAAAATTGTCAAAATTGTCAAAATTGTCAAAACTGTCAAAACTGTCAAAATTGTCAAAATTGTCAAAATTGTCAAAATTGTCAAAATTGTCAAAATTGTCAAAATTGTCAAAATTGTCAAAATTGTCAAAATTGTCAAAATTGTCAAAATTGTCAAAATTGTCAAAATTGTCAAAATTGTCAAAATTGTCAAAATTGTCAAAATTGTCAAAGTTAATTGTCAAAAGTTTCAAAATTGTCAAATTGACAAAATTGTCAAAATTGTCAAAATTGTCAAAATTGTCAAAATTGTCAAAATTGTCAAAATTGTCAAAATTGTCAAAATTGTCAAAATTGTCAAAAGTGTCAAAATTGTCAAAATTGTCAAAATTGTCAAAATTGTCAAAATTGTCAAAATTTTCAAAATTGTCGAAATTGTCAAAATTGTCAAAAGTTTCAAAATTGTCAAAATTGTCAATCTTTTCAAATTTGTTTAGCCAAATATAGATTACAAGCTCTACTATGAATACCATCAAATTGAGTAATCGCTCCCTATCAAATAATACAATTTCATCCAATTATCAGCCAATCCCACCCCCTCAAGAAGCACAGTTCAGTGAACCTCCTTAACCCCAATTTGGGTCAATTGTGGGGCTTGTTTGCTTGCTTTTGGAACCTTTTCCCGCCTGAAGGTAGCAAACCCCAATCCAACCAACAGTAACAAATGCAAAAAAAGGGGCACGCCAAATTCAAAAGACCCAATTTAGCATTTTTCGTGCACGACGTCCCCGCGAACATCTTGCTCTCTTAGCTATAGAGTGGTGGGGTTAATATCTGGCGGGGACCCATTTCGCTTGCATAACCACATCGTCAACTGGGGTGCACTTAGAAAGACGTCCACGTCCAATCCGACGCAGAGCGAGCGGGTCCATCCAATCGAACGTGTACCGGCGACACGTGACGTAACAGAACTCCCCCATACTTGAGGCGAACTGGGAGCAGCGCAGCATCTTTTGAGGTTCTCGTTCGACTGTACGCGATTGAGCGGAGTTGAACTTTCTTCACGGGGTCTGGGAAGCGGCAGATGTCATGAGGGGGTAATAAAGTTCGTTTTAATGTTTGATTCCACTCGAAATGATGTTTGCTTTGGGTTGGGATAGTATCAATAAAATGTAAGGTGTTTGTGATAACCATAAAGTGACCACCGTGACCACCCTGTGAAGCCACCTCCAGGGTTGGAAAAAGGATTTTTGTTCAAACTTTAAACATAATTTTCTATCTAAAACAAGCGCTGCCAGTACGAAAGCATCCTGGAAGGACTTGTGGTAGATGTACATCCGAGAATCTCCATTATAGGGGCCAGGCCTACTGCGTTGCATCAACCGCAGAGACAGATTTTGTGAACGGTTCACACAGTCCACAGAATCAACAGGGGAGAAAGAATGCGTGGACATACCGTGCCAAACGCTCCAGTTCATTGATTTGTAATGGTGTTTGGTGAGTTGGGGCTTAAAGGGGGAAGGATTTATGTATTATTTTGTTATGACCTTGGGGCATTAATTTAATGCTAAGAATTTATTCTAATAACATTAATTTCAATTTTTCAATTCGGTTTTATTGGTGAATAATCAAGATACAATGAGTTATTTTGAAGTGCATAACAGAGTTTTGGAGTTCCTTACAGCTGTGTGTTGCATCATAATCCATTTAGGAACAATTATTTCTTTAACTAAGGCACTAGCAAGAGTAAGAAAAAACTATAAAAAAAACTTACAGAAATTGCAAAGGAAAGGGGATAGAGGAAGAGAAAGCTTATATCTAGATCACAGGTAATTTATCCTTTGTAGATGTGCTTGATCATCAGTTCCCCAAGGGCCAGAAATTGCTCCGCCTTGTTGCGGCAGCTCCGAAACCGCGTCATCATCTCCCCCGCGAGAGCAAAGAACTCCGGCAGGGTGAAGAGATCTTCCCCGGTGACTTCTTGCTGGGCCGTACTGCCGCTACCGGCAGCGACCACGCTGGCGAACGAACGCCCCCAACCAGGAGGGAACGCTGAGTTTTCCGCTGGAACCGTACGCAGTCCAGCTGCAGGAACGGCTGCGCTCGTACTTCGCTGAGGAGGGTGGGACGCTTTCTTCTTCCTCTTTTCCTGCTCCTCGAGGTAGGCCTTGCGCGCAACGCATCCGCGGTAATTGCCGGTATGGTTGCCGTCACAGTTCGCGCACTTTACGCGCGGCTTGGTTTGTTCTGCCTTGTCCCCCAAGTCCGCCTTTCGTGGCAGTGCGCACGCCTCCGAGAGGTGTGACTCACCGCACTTCACGCAGCGGGGCCGGAGGTTGCAGTTCCGCGAGCCGTGGCCGAATTTCTGGCAACGGTGGCATTGCGCTACGTCCGTCGGGTTCTTGGTGTAAAACCGCCAGTTTACCCAAAAACCGTCCAACGTTTTAGTCCGCCGCAGGTCTTGGATCTTGACGGTGCCGCGGTCGAAGTACAACAGGTACAGTGTGTGTGTACCTGTCACCGTTGTCTTGCGCGAGAGCACTTTAATCTCCCGCGGTTTTATTCCGGCGTCCGAAAGGTGACCCTTCAGGTCGGAGATCGGACGGTCTTGATAACCCTGCAAGACGACCTTAACAGGGGGCTTCTCGGGGTTGAAAGTGTAGAAGTTGAAGTTGCTACGCTTCAATTCTTCAAACACCAGGTCGAAATTCTTTTTGGTCAGTGTGATCACTTGCACTGCCGACTTACTGATTTTCAGACAATATCCGAGGCTTTCCAGCAACTCGTCAACATCGTCCGCTAACGTGTCCAAAACAAAAATTGGAGGTGGTCTACGTTCCGCTGGAGAGTTGTTCTTTTTTGACGTCGGCACTTTTTTCCGTGCACGACCATCATCGTCGTCGTCGTCGTCGGTAGTGCTGCTACCGTCAGAGTTGTTATTTTCTTCGTCGTCGCTCAGCATCTGGAACTCGTTCCTGATGGGGATGTTGGCGGATGTTGATGTGCCACTGGTCGTGGCACCAGAAGTACCGGAACGGGTTCGCACTGGTGATCTTGGGACATATCCAGGATGTAGTAACTTTTTGTCGATGCCTTCTGCGTTCACGCTCCCCTGCGCGATGGCGGTCGACACGGCGTTGGTTTGTTTACCTTTTTGCACACGGCCGGTAGACGAACTTCGCGGGTTTTTCGAGGCCGCACTCGAACTGCCACGGCCACGGCCGGCCTTTGGCATGCTGGAGAAGCAAACTCGCGGGTAACCACAATCAATTACGGCGAAAAAAAATCGAAAAAACGATGGAGCACTGAGCACTAGCTGCATGCTCTCGTGCGTACACGGAGGGAGCTCCTAATAACATTAACAGGGAAATTTATAGGCAAGTTAGCAAGTAATCTCGTGTAATCTTTCTTTTCTGCTGGAATTGTTTTTGAATTCCAAAAGGCTTTTTCTCAGCCAATCAGTTTGTAAACAAAGGGATAAATCTGCTCACAACGGTCGATGTTTACATTGGCAATGAGCAAACCAAAATGTGATCTTCACGAAAAAAATATTTTAATTGTAACTAGTAAAAGCTTGATAACACTTTTAATTTACCTAAAAGTGACTCAAAGTTGAAAACAGTGCACCTTTTTAAATTTTTGGACAGCGCTTTTCGATTGCAAATTCGATTTAAAGAGATTTTTTTCAAAAAAAAACCAGGGGACGAAAAAGAATTCAAACATAAGGCAGAAAATATTTTCAAAGATCAAGATCATTGATATTTTAAAAATAAGGCCGAGGGACACAAATTTTAAATAGATTCTTTTCCAGCCTGAAGACTTTGGAAAAATCACAAAGGCAAAAAAATCAAGATTTGCATCTTTAGGCAATTTGATCTTTAGGCCATTTCAAATATTTTCAAGCTTATGTCACCAAGTGGCCACCGGTAACCGGTTCCGGAGTGACCAGGTTGGGTCAGAAACAGCGGCATGATCTCAGATGGGTTTCTAGCGTGACAATGATTGGAACCGTTTTGGCGGTACCCTGGAACCGGTTCCGGATTGGCCATCGTTGGCCAGAACCGATACCAAAAAGTCAAGGGGTAGTATGTAGTGTCCTTCGGCAATGATTTGCAAAATACTCCGTCTCAAAAAACTGGTCCGTGTGACGGTTTTATGTCAAAAATTGCAAAAATCAAGTTTGCCGGAAGTTCCAAGTTACCGGAACCGGTGGCCACCATGGACCAATTATTTTTTCTGGAGCTTAAATTTCAGGTTATTACTAGGGCTAGTGATTTTTCACGGCAAAAAAAAAAATCGAAATTACGCGGCATGCCAAAACATTGAAATTTCACGGCAATTTCACGGTACTCCAAGAACTGCTCAAAATAAACGTAAAAATGTATTCTTTTAGCATAATTATAAACAGAAAAGTGTCTTAAAAGTTAGCAGTATTCTAGATACAAAATAAAATCCCCTGACACAAATTATTCATCATGTATCCCGCTTACTCTAATAAACATTGGCATAAGATGTGAAAAGGATACATCGTCAACATTTGTATAGAGATCCTAATAAAAAAATCAAGAATTTATGATTCAGCTGTCTTATTTTTATTGAGATTTTATAAAATTAATTGGCTTAAATACCTCCAAAACGAAGCACGTCCTGAACCTCTAATTCATCATAATTAGAATCATTGAATTAAGTGCAAGAAAGGGTTTTTTGCTATCTTTAATTTCAACAATAGAAAAAATTTAGTATTTCAATAAAATTCAAGTAAAACTTCATTGTAAGCTGTTTTTACATGCAAGAAAAAATGTAATACATTATAAAATGGTTTACAAATATATGTATTATTTTACTAATCAATTTGATTAAAACACATAATTTAGATTCAAAATATTTAATTGTAATTTGCAATGCAATTTTTTATTTGTAAACTGCTTTTAAAATGCTTGTTAGAAAACTTGTAAAATGCTTTAATTTAAAAAAATAAAGCTTAAATGCACTGAGATGCAATTTATCAATTGAATATATGAAATTTCGAGGCATTTCACGGTATTTCTATTCTCGGCCAGGGTCAAATTTCACGGATTACACGACTACCGTGAAATCGCGAAAATTCACTGGCCTAGTTTTTACCTGTCGAATGAAACCAGAAGCGACCTGCTATGTGCAATCGTTTTGGAGATAAAGGTACTCAAAATAGGGGCCTCAAAAAGGACTTTTTTCGGTTGTAACAGGTTATTTTATTTTGGTGTTCCTGAATATTTAACACTCTAAAACCCAACGAGGCTCTACCGAGTAGAATAAATCCGACAAATTCTGAAAAAAATCGAGTTTTGCAGTTTTTTTTTGCAATTCCACACAAAAACATTTTTGAATAAAATTATAAGTCAAGTCATATAACCTAAACAGTGTCGAAAATTTTACTTTTGGAACCAGTGCTAAATAGTAAAAATTTTCACATTTATAAAATGGGGTTTTCAACCCTGTTTACCCTTTTACCATCACCTAATCACATCGCAAATCGCAAAAGATCACCAACGATGTGCAGCGCATCCAGAGAGTAACAAAAACGAGAAGGTTGCAAATCTTTTGCTGTCGGAGACTGCGATGATCTGCAATCTCCCCCCGCGCATGACCGAATTAAAAACAGAAAATCATCCACGGCATCGAGTCACACGTACTTCATGTACGTTGATTAAATGTCAAGCTCTTTTCTGCCCGACACGACGATTAGCGGCCCGTCACGATCGACTTTCATCTGTGGCTTGATGTTTTTTGTTGATGGTGTTCAATTTGAACCATTTTACAGAATGACAACTCAATTTTAAAGGGTAATATTGTTCTAAATTTGATCAAAAATAAGCAAGTTCGTCACTTACATCGTCGGTGAAGTCCCCAAAGTGTTTCCGCTCGGCCATCACGGTGCACTCCTTGGTTTCCTCCCGGGACACTTCGACCTCCTCCTTGGTGTTTCTCAGCAGTCCATCGGGCCGGGCCACGATGGCGCTGATCGTCTTTGGTTTTCCGCTACCTTCCGCAACTGCTCCTCCCCCTCCTCCACCACCATCACTGACTAGTTTCTGTGTGCCACCGTCCTCGAGGGCTACCGGATTGCCAGCAGCATCGAGCGCACTTTTGGTAACTTCCTCCTCCGTTGGGTCTCCGAGGGTTCGGTGCTGAAACGGACACATCAATCAGTGAACATAACCTCAAATTCAAACTAACTTTGGAACGCACCTCGGTTTGCACCGTCTCCTGGCGGTCCGTGTCCTCCGTCGTGTTGGTGGACACGATCGGGCCCGAGTCCTCGATGACCTTGCCATCCTCGAGCAGGAGCTGGCGCTTGATGCGCGTTTCGATCTGGCGCGTGGTCGTCAGCTCGGTTTTGCGCTTTTTGATGATTTCCTCTGGAGGGAGTTGGGAATAAAAAAAAGACATTTTTAATAGTATTTTCAAGAATTTTTTGTTGGTTTAGAAAAGCGATTTGTTTATTTCTTCGTAAATAAAGAGGTGCTATAAGCACAACGGTGGCTTGACGTTTGTATGGAAAAGAAAAAAAAAATCAAAAAAATAATAATTCAATCCCAAATCAATTCAATTATGCACGGGAAAACCACATTTTTTGTGATAAATTTGTAATAATTTTTCTGCCAATAAAAAAAAAACTAATAAAATATTGAACGCTATTGAGAAAATTTGTTATAACTTGCTCGAACAAAATATGATAATATCTTACCGCTGGTAAAAGATATAGTTTTTTTAAACTGGTCTAAAACGTGATTTAGACCAGTTTTAGCATCTTGTATCTTTTGCCAGGAGCAAGATTTATTTCTATTTTGTCTATGAAATAAAGGTACTTTCATCAGCGGTGACTTTGGGTTTGGTGGTGATATTCGGTTATACAAAATTTGGCATTTTTTGTACAGTCGACTCTCTGGTTGTCAATATCCAAGAGACCGTCGAGGAAGAGAATCATCAGTTTACAGAACGATGCAAAATGAAGACTCGATTGAAAATATTTTTTTCTTGATACCCAGCTATGGGAGAGAATCATGGCAACGTCCAGCAAACAAAAACAAACTAATGTCAAACACCATTCAAAGCTTCGTTTTGAAAGAAAAATGTCTATGCAAGCCATGAGATAGTGACAATATTGACAACCGGAAGAGATTTTTAAAGCAAACAGAATCCAAGGGGCCGTCGAGGAAGAGATCCTTCAAGCAAGAAGAAATATCGAGGAATAAAGCCAACCGAAGTGTGCAGTTTGAAGGGACTAAAGAATTCATCGATAGATGGAGCAATATTGGTATCGAGAAGATCGACAGCCAGAGAGTCGACTGTATGACCTTATCTCACCCCAGACTTAATGTCATCTTTAATGACGGTAGTAAAATATATTTTGAACAAAAAATAATTGCGACACGTAATTTCTTTTTTTTTTGATATGGTAAATTGTCACAATTATCAAATATATTTTTAAAGTTGATTGCACTCTGCAATGCTCTCAATAAAGAGCAATATTTTTTTTATATTTTGATTTGGAAAAAAATTACACAAGTATACGTTTCTATGACCAAAAGAGTAATTTAATTTCATTGATTCGTCCATACAATTTTAACAAAATTCCATGCAGAAAGACTATTCAAATATATAAAAACCAAAAAATAAAATTTTCTGATCAACAAACGGCAAAGTTGTAGGTATTTTTATGATTTTTGAAAAATAAAGAACCACACTCTGAATACCTGATTTTAAATGGGATTTTTTACAACAAAAAATGATTTGCGCAAAATTGCATTTTTGACCAACAAAAAATTCCATTTTATAAATTGATTAATCGCAATATAAAATAAATAAAATTGAATTCAAAAGTTTTAACTCAATTTCAGTCTATCTAAGTTGAATCAAATTTTCATTGTTTTTCAGTAAAAGCATTAAAAGAAAGTGCAGGTAAACTATTAAAGCATTTTTAAATTTGATAGTTCGTAAAATGATCAGGAACCGATAAAAAACAGCTGATGATCGAATCAGATAAAAAAAATGTAAAGAAGCGAAAAGGATTAAATTGAAAAATAATTCACACACATTTTGAAACTATAACATTTTTATTAACTAAAAAAGTCAAAGAAAATCTTATTCATTATACTATGAGACTAAAAATTATCTTATAAATGATTTTGCTTTTTTGTGACAACAAAGAATCAGAAAGTTTATTCAAAAAGCTAATTGAACTGAATGTCAACTCTTTGCAAAACATATTTCAACAAATATTGATTAATTGGAAATGCTAAATGAAAAAAAAATCGAACTAAGAAAAATAATAAGGCCGATGCAAATATTTAAAAAAGTTTTTGTCCCTCGGCCCTGGCCGAGGTCAAGGGGGGGGGGAGGCAAAAAAATAAAAAAATATAAAAATTTAAATAACAAGCCATAGTCTTCACATTTAAATGAAAAAAGTGTTTTAAAATGCATTTTACACTAGCTCAGTTGTTTTGCAATCATTAGTTTTCAAAAAATCTAAGATCTGACAAAAACAAAAATTGTAACGAAAATAAAGATTTTGCATCGAAAATTTTCAAAAAATCTTAAGATTTTTTAATAAACCCAAACATGCTAAAAATGATTTTAAACGCAGAAGAATGTATTTTAATTTGATTTCAGCTTGTTGCACTTGAATTTTCATTGAAATTTTGAAGTTTAATGAAAAAATATTTTTTTTGCCCCCTGATTTTTCGGGCCAATTTTGAAGGGGGGGGGGGGGGGGTGACAAAAACTTTTAAAAATATTTGTACCAGCCTAAAATGTTTCGGCGACGAGAAACATAAAGAATAAAAAAAATTCTTGACTATTTTTCAGAGGTAAACAACATTGTTTATGAGCAATCATGCAAAAATTAAAATAAGCAAATTTTCATGGCGGGCCAGTAATTGAACAATTCCCAAAAAGGATCGCGGGTCGGATAAAATGGCTTCACGGGCCGTAGGTTGGGCAGGGCTGGTCTTAATTCATCTTGAGGCGTTATTAATTTAAAAAAAAATATGACTTTTGAAATACGTAAAAAAAAGTTTTTTAAGTAGTGTTGCTTATATTATGAGTTTACGGAAATTTTAACTATGGACATTTTTTTTAAACTTAGAAAAATATTTAAAGCTGTTTAAAAAAAATAATGAAAAATAAATGAATAATCTGGTGAACGATTTATTCAATAAATATTTTCTATGAAATAAATAAATAAAAAGGTTCTCTCTTTGTTTTTTAACAAATTTTGAAATAGTCTTGCATTTTTTATTTGTATTTCTGGAAAACCAAAAATATTTCTGAAACAACATTTGAAAAAGGCACACAAGCATTTTTGGAACTTTTTCTCAAATTCCCAGACAACTAGTATATTGAACAAAACTCGCAGTGTTGGATGGTTGCTAAGAAAGCCGGCAATTGTTCGAGATTTCTCGGAATTTACAAAATAACTTCACAAGTCAAAATGCTTATCCACCCTTTTCACGTTTTGGTTCAATTTTTGAACTTTCAAAAACATTAAATATTTAGCAATTTTTCAATCTTTAAAATATTTATGATTATTTCTAGCGATGGCATAATCATCATAAAAAAATCTCTGGACGTTCATCTAGAGAAAAAATCCAAAGGGAGCATGGCTCTCCTCTCTCGCGCACGAAGATCGGTAAAAAAAATCGAAAAAAATCATCATCGTGATTATTCGGCGGAACATTTTTTTCACTACTACACCAGCAAGTGTCACACGTCGAAAAATTACCTGTCACATTTTGTATTTAGATGGGCAATGTGTGTAAACAAATTTAAATAAATATTATTAAGTTGTGTTGACAAGGAAATTCACAAAAAAATCATCAGCAGATTGATTTTCTTGGAGAACTTCGGGAGCGATTCTCTTTTGCGTGATTTGCCTCCTCTCTCTTTCGCGGATGAAGAAACTTCGCTAGCGACATTGATTTTTTTGCGATTTTTCCATCCCTGATTCTAATATCTGTTTTGATCTTTATTATTTCTTTTATTTTTTTAGAAACCTAAATTGTTTTTCTATAGAAATGTATTTATCCAGATTTTTTAAATTTTTTCGCCCTTGAATGTTACAAATCCTTTGAAATATCTCCTGGAAAAGTTCACAAAATTTCCTAAAAGTTAATTTTGAAATAAATTTGCAATAGAAAGATTGATCACTTGAATAAATTAACAGACAACAAAAATTAATTTAAAAAAAACTTGCCAGTTTGTTTTTTTTTACATTAAGTAAAAGAACTCAGAATTCATGATAATAGCAAGATAATAGTATTATTGCTAATTTGTTGTCTTTTTACAGCCAGTGGTTAAAATTTCAATAAATTTATAAGTAAAAATAAAAAAAAATCCTGTGTCATAATTTTAAAAGCATGCTAGAAATGATTAAAACTTGATTGCCAAAGTATTTTTTAATAAAATAGGCAAGTTTGGTGACAATTAACTCTTTGCACTTTTATTTTTGTAATAAAATTGTAAGCCTTAGGTTTTAAAAATTAAGCCTCCGGCAAAAAAGTTTTAAAGTAGTTTAAATAAAAATGTTTTTGTTTAGTAATGCAAAAACGTACTATTTTCTTGGTAAAAAAATTAAAAATATGTTGTTTTTCAAATATTTTTATTCAAAATAAAATATGTTCTAAATAATATTTTCGTTGATTATGTTTATTGTATTTTTACCTTTGTTCAAATTTTCAGTCCGTAAATTCAACTACTTGGTGACACGCTACGCGTTGCACCGGTTTTTGTCGCGCAACAAGTTCAATGTATCACAATAAAACTCCTGCATGTAGGCAAAACTCAACGCAGTCCAACAGATCATCAACCGCATGTTTTGCTTGGGTAAATTGCCAATTGTTGGTTTGAGATTGGTGTAAAATTTATGTTTAATTTTTCAAGAGCGTGGATATTTTGGGCAAATATTTGGGTAATTTTTTTAATACAAAATGAAAGATTCTAATTGATTGATGGATTAGTTTGATACATACTTCCAGCGCAGATTTGCATTTCATTAAGGGTACACTGCCGCGCTACCTTCAATTTAATATACATTTATGACAAGCACATTATGCAGTTATTGCAGCCGTCCACTTAGCAAGCAAGCGGTTGCGTTTGCGCTCGTTAAAAAAGTTAGAAAATTACAAAAACAGAACAAAACTCACCTTCCCGGCTGACGGCCTCGACCTCTCCTTCGTCCGCCCGGATATCGACCTGTGAAAAGTCATCGGAAATGATTACTCTCGAGGTGTACCGCAGGTTGGCGGGACTTTTCGGCGGCGCCTGCTCCGTTCGACTGTTGCTTCTGTTGTTGTTTTTGTTATTCGTTGAGCTTTTTAAGGTTATGTTATTGTTATTGGCGTCGGTGGGGTGGTGCTGCCGCCTCCAGCGCCTACTGCGGGGCGTCCACGGCTGGTAGGCGGGTGGGCTTTGGTGTTGACTTTGGTTGAATTTTAGCCGGACGTAGGACACGGCACCGTCGTCCGAGCGTCGGTACGGTGAGTGGCAGGAAGCGGCCGTTGCCGCGCTGATGATTCGATGAGTTCGGATGGGTTCGAAGGCGGCAGATTCGGCCGGTTTTGCCGAATTCGGCTGGTTCGGGACATTTTGACGGGCTGGCGGAGACTGATACGAAGACGAGGACAGCGGCGGTAGAACGATCACTATCACCACCATTCGAATGGACACGAGCACGCCAAGGTGGCCACTTTGCTTACACTTCGGCTTTTGGCAGTTTTGAGTTGATAAATAGTGTAAACCTGTTTAGAGGGGGGAGGTCGCTTTATGATTTATTGGTTATGTTTCGATTTTGTTTGCCGGCTGTGAAACCTCGAGGAACCGTATTGAAGTTTTATTGCAATTATCCGGAACACTTGGAACGTACTGTAAAGTACATCCCAAACCGAAAATACTGGTTGGTTCGAATTCACGACCTGGCAATAAAAATTGGCCATCAAACTGCAATTAAAATTCCCCGAACCAAAATAGCGCCACTCTTTGCGGTTGTTTTGGCGAACTGCCAAATCGTGGGCTAAATTGGTGATACATTGAAAGATCGATTCATCGACGATTTATTGATCAAGAGGGGTGCAAAAATTCAAAATTCAAGCATTTTTTTCTTATTACATGATTTTAGATAAAATTTATCCAACAGTTCTTATGATTTCTTGAAACTAAATCAATAATTATAATAATGAAACCAAAACCTTCTCACGACACTTTACCCTAATTAACTCTAACTTGACAGCTCTTACAAATGAACTCTGCCTTTCTCGCGATTGCAACGAATAGATATTAAGGGCTCAATTAGGGTGCCCCCGGGAAGGCGCGGTGCAGCAAAAGTGCCTTCATTTTCTCTGTATAACTGAACTTTTGTAAGACTGCCAACGCCAAGATTCGCCACACCCAATTTCAACTGGAACACTTTGTACACAGTAGCGTCCGAGTTGTTCAAAATTAGAAATATTTCAACTCTATTTTCAATATAAAATTAAACAAAATTAGTACAGCAATGAACCAGATCGGTTTGATGGTAAGCGATTTATTATTTTATTACCGTACCACCAGATGTTGTCATAAACGATTAATCAAGAACCTCAGCGGTAAACATGTTGAACCAAGTACATTCTACACTGAAAAAAATCCCTCCTAATCCACTAGCCTACATACCAGAACATAAAGTGGCAAAGTCGTGAGGGCACAGCAAAGAGACCCTCCCCCTCCCTGTCACCAACCGTTGCTCTTTGTTGGTCTAACAACCGGCATGTCGCGTACACAACCAAACCCGCAAGAACTATAATTTTCTTCCCGGCCTTTCGGAGCAGCCTGGGAAAAGCCACAGCAAGTGCGAGGGAGTGGCCCCGGCAAGTGCATCGCGCGTCAGTTTTACCCTATTATTATGAGCTTGGGGTTAGGAACTAGGATTAGGACTCGCAGCAGGCTGTTGTTGTTGCGGTTGGCCGCGAGAGTTGACAGCGCCAGTCGCGCGTTGTTTTGCTGACAAGTGCAGATTGTGGTGGAAATTTATGAGCGTGCCACACAGCGCAGTAGGCTTTGTGACGGCGGTGTGATGAGTAATTTGGACCCGTGCGGGGTGACCCTATTCTGATGTGGTGGGAAAAGGAATAGAGCTTAGAAAAGGGTGCTGATTTATGGAGCCTAATGATGTGACTATTTGACATTTCGCAGAATACATCATTTCTAGAGTGAATTACAAATCTTTTGATTTTAAAGCATTTCGTCGTGATCGTGCTATCTTGTCGCATGTCGTTTTAGGGTAAAATTGAGTGCCATTTTGTGCAGCTTTCAATGCTTATCCTTCATAGATCCTCAAAAGTAAAAAACCCCAAAGAGTGCGACAACCGGTCAAAGAGATTTTGGTCAGAGGACGTTTTGTCACATGTAAATGCACGACGACGACATTATTGATTGTTCACATAATGGTCAGTCATGCAAAACGTGTTTCTTTTTTTATTTACATTGCGTGCTCTTGTTTTTGTTTAATCAATGTTTAAGACATTTTTTTTCTCTGAAAGTCAAAAAAGCGACGTGTGACAAGATAGCTCGATATCGACGATTCGATTTTTGAGATTTAGCAGTTCAAAGTCTTAGTTATAATAACGTACTTCTTAAAATTAACTCGAATCTGTTTTTTATTTTAACAATTTCGAAAAAAACAATTTAAAAATATTATCACGGTTTATTTTTACCAATTTTGAGATACGTAAAAAAAATACGCGAAATCCGCTCAAAACAATTTACCACTTTAAAGCTAATGATTTTAATTTATGGTAAAAATGTGAAAAAGAAGAAAAAAATTGACAGAGACAAGAAAAATATTTTAAAATAACGTCAAATAGGCAAAAGATAATGATTGGATCTTGGAGGATTTAGAACAGGCCTGATAATACAAAAATTCAAGATAAATGCGTATTCCAAAAATAAAAAAATTAAAAACGTAAAACATGAGAAGTAAGTGTTAACGTAGAACAAAAGTGTCGATCATGTTCAAATATGTTCCTGAAAATAGGCAATGTAATGATAGTTTAGGCAATAATTGCAAAATACCAAAAATCTTGCAATAATTGCAAAAGAACATGAAATCTTGCGGGAATATAAATTTATTAAGAGTTTTTGGTGGAACATATTTTTTACTAAAAATTTCACAAGATATTCATTTGTTTCCAAACTGAGCAAAACTCAAGAAAAAAAAAGACTTTAAAGGAATTTAAACTTAATTACAAAATGAGAGCAAAATAAATTTAAAAAAAAAATACCACATTTAAAAAAAATAGGCCATATCGCAAAATGAATTGAAAAGTTGATTTTTTTTTCTGGAAAAATTGAGAAGTTTTGGAAATTTCGT